>NC_142930.1:6163813-6224726 GCF_046866305.1 Octopus bimaculoides | reverse complement strand
TCAAAGAACGAGCCATCACTTGCATGTAAGAACATTTCTTTATTTTATTTTGTGTGGTGGCTTTTGCTTTTTTTTTTTTTTTTTTACTATTTGTACTGTTTCTTCCGTATGAGTTCCCAATATTTCCCCTGTTCAATGGAAATATCAGAAATTAATTAGTATGTATTATTGATCTTTAAATGTCTGTATTGGTGTAAGTAAAACATAAATAATTTAATTAAAGTGATGCTAATTACATTTACCCAGGGGTCAAATAATCCGTAACCTTGGAGACAGTTTAACAGAAGAATTGAAAACTTGTTTGCCAATCCTGTTGGAGCGCCTTAAAAATGAAATAACACGGTTAACTGCTGTCAATGCACTAACGATGATTGCTGGGTAAGTTTTGTTTACTTTTGTCTTTGATTAAATAATTTTGAATTTAATGGCTTACACTGACAGTTTTCACTGCACAGTGGAGGTCTTTCCACATTTGAGTCTATTTCATCATCGTTTAACGTCCGCTTTCCATGCTAGCATGGGTTGGACGATTTGACTGAGGACTGGTGAAACCGGATGGCAACACCAGGCTCCAGTCTGATTTGGCAGAGTTTCTACAGCTGGATGCCCTTCCTAACGCCAACCACTGAGAGTGTAGTGGGTGCTTTTACGTGTCACCCGCACGAAAACGGCCACGCTCAAAATGGTGTCTTTTATGTGCCACCCGCACAAGCCAGTCCAGGGGCGCTGGCAACGATCTCGCTCGAAAATCCTACAGGAGCCAGTCAGTCTATTTGAACATGTTAAATATAATTCATCATCATCATCGTCGTTTAACATCCGCTTTCCATGCTAGCATGGGTTGGACGATTTGACTGAGGACTGGTGAACCAGATGGCTACACCAGGCTCCAATCTGATCTGGCAGAGTTTCTACAGCTGGATGCCCTTCCTAATGCCAACCACTCTGAGAGTGTAGTGGGTGCTTTTATGTGCCACCGGCATGAAGGCCAGTCAGGTGGTACTGGCAACGGCCATGCTCGAAATGGTGTATTTTACGTGCCACCTGCGCAGGAGCCAGTCCAGCGGCACTGGCAACGCTCTTGCTCGAATGTCTTTACATGTGCCATGTTTGACCACGTTAAAAATATTTGTATGCACATATTTGAATCATCACTGCTTAGTGTGCCATTCTTATTCATTCCAGCTTGACAAAGCTTTGCACACACCAGCAAGTGTGTTTTTTTTCTTTTCTTTTTTTTTTTTTTTTTTTTTTTTTTTTGTTTAAAAATAAGGACACCAGTTCTTAGTGGACTATACACAATGGAGTCAGTGTCCTTAGCTGATGAAGCATAATGACATAGAGACATGTTCTGCAGTCTGATGATGTCATTTATAGCCCAGTAGTGTGTTTTTCAAACATTGTCTATAACGAGAATTTCTCTCTAGAAACAGTTTCTGCAGCAAAGGCCTTACCATGTTGGAGTCTACATGAACACTAAATATAATTGAACACACCTATATTTCAACCATTGCTGCTCAGTGTGCTTGTTATATGTATACAGTTGCAAGCAAAAAAAGGAGAACAATTAATATTTTTTTAAATTCTGTGGAGGTGAGGGCATGGCTGTGTGGTTAAGAAGTTTGTTTTCTAATCACATGGTCTTAGGTTCAGTTCCAGTATGTAGCACCGTGGGCAAGTTTCTTCAACTATAGCCCTGAGCTGACCAAAGCCTTGTTGAGTGGAGTTGGTAGATGGAACCTGAAAGAAACCCTTTGTGAGAATGCCGTTTGCTTGCAGTCTGCCATGAAAGCCTGTCTGGGCTGTTTGTTGTTTGCTAGACATTATTACCTCCTTTGGAAACAAATGGACGTTAGTGACAGGAAAGACATCAGGATGTGTAAAACTTTGCCCCAACATACTCTTGTCTAACCCATGCAAACATGGAAAAGTAGATGTTAAAATGACGAGGGTGATGATTGCCTAGAGTAGCTGGAGTTAAACTTAAAAGTAATGTAAAAGAAGTGATTGTGATATTTGTTGGGGAAATATTGTGGAAGTTAAGATATGTCAAAAATAGATGGTCCAATATCTTTTCTAGCATTTTTTTGTTATATTTCGGAATGGTCTTTTTTTTTCTTTTTTTTCTGCCAAATAAACACACACTATATATTGTTTTCTTCACGCGTTTATTACTGTTCTTATTTTATTATCTTAACTCATGTCCATTGTCCAGAAATCTTTCGTCACACATCTGTGACCTCTTCAGCAACAGTTTTCATGTGTATTCTTGCTCCACTTACTCCATTCTGTTCTTCTAAGGTGTGTATCCTTAAGTGCGCATGCGTTTGTGTCCTTGTTTGTGTGTGTGTATGTCATAGATTTTAGCCACAGTGGGGCCTTCCCCTCAGCAGCCCCTTCCTCTCATCCTATTGTGCTGCTGCTGTCCTAAGACCCAAAAAATATGGTACAGTTCCTGTATTCTTCTGTGTTAGTGTATTCGCCCACAGTGTTGTCATTGTGGTAGTTGTTGTTACTGCTGCTGCTGTTGTTAACTGTGTTGTTGACATTGTTGCGGTCATCCATGAAATTTCTTGTGTGTGTGTGTGTGTGTATGGGTTCACTTTGTATGTATCCATGCCCTTTATATAGTTTTTTTTTCTTATGCAATTATTTATATTTTCCCCCCCAATTTTATATTCTCTAAACTTTTACTTTCAGTTCACCCTTAAAAATTGATTTACGTCCAATTTTGGTAAGTTCTGACAATTTTCTGCTACCAAGTTCTTGTTCTTTGTTGCTTTACCTGTAAATGTTTAGCCAAAATAGTTGTTAACTTCAAAAATGTTATTATTTTAAGGAAGAAGCTATACCAATTCTTGCAACTTTTCTGCGGAAGAATCATCGCGCTTTGAAACTGAAAACGTTGGCATGCCTTGATGTTCTTGTAAAACATTATGGTAAGTGATCCAAATGGTCTTTCATAAATATTTTCAGTGAATAAAGAATGTCTTAGGTTATATGTAGGATCCTTTTTTGAGATTTAAGTAAATGTATTTAACCAAAAGGTTTGGAAATACATTTGATTTCATTGTTTAGAGTTAAAAATTTAGATTCCTGTTCAATAAATATGGATGTTGTAAAGATATTTTATATTTCTCTGTTAACTTCATAAGTGTACAAATATAACTGGTTCAATGAGGATGTCTAGTTTGTCAAAAAATATGCCTAAAGTTGTCCCTATCCTTAACCTAACATAAGACTCCTTACTGCAGGCTAACATTCAATTTTTAATCAATTTAACTTTAAGAGTTGTCTCTCAGAACTTTAATTAATTAAAATGATTTTTAACTCACTACATTATATATGGGGACATATATACTGGTCTAGTCCACAACACAGTATGAAGTACCCTCACTGAAGGAGTCCTCTACATAACTGATAGACTTGAATTATAGATATTAAGAGAATTACAGTAGAATTCCGGCATAGAGATGATTTTGACCAAAAAAAGCTTTTTTTTGTTTTTCCTTACTGCTATCATTGTGCAAATGAAGGGAGATAAACCTGAAACCGTCATTTGTTAAGAACATCTCTAGTTCTGTTTATTTGATAATGTCTGGAATAAATGATTAATAGTAATGAAGGGTGAAGTGGATGAGTGTGGCAGAATGTTGGAACATACAGTTTCAAAGGCTATTGAAGGGTCTGATTTATGATAAATAAATTATTACAAACACTACATGGCAATTAAGAATAGATAAAAACAGTTTTATGGGCGCCAGAACTAGTTTTCTCAGTCCTTAATAGTGAAGAGGCATTAAAATTCATGTTTAAGAAATCTTAAAGAGGAAAACTTTATTTCTTCTTCAGGTGTTTATTTGACTCCAGACATGATCGGCAACATGATGGAAGAAATGCCTCCACTAATAAATGAAAATGATCTGCATGTGTCGCAAGTAAGTCAGCTTTTCTTATTTTGTTAGTTGTAAAAGAATAACCTCTGTAAAATAAATGTTTGTTTCTTTTTCTTCCTTTTCTCTCTTTCCTCTTCCTTTTCTCTCTTTCCTCCTGCGTCTGTAGAATGAAAAGTGTTCTGACTGTTCTTTAATGGTAAGTGTGATAGTGCAGATGATGTGTGAAGGTTAGAGAGGAACGGGGTCAGTTTGCTTCACTGATGTGTAATGATGGTGTTGTATGAAGACCAGTGCAGAGATGAGCTGAGAGAGGACCTGGGTATAAGACCACAGTGTATTGGTATTGACATGTGATGTGGACAAAGAATGATGGAGGAAAGACGACCAAGTTGAGTTGTGTATTGCTGGAAATTAAAACACACAAAATCTGACTGAAAACAAAATTGCTGCCATGTTTTCTATTTATGATAATTTGTAATATAATTAATTTTAGTAATTTAATTGGTTAAATGAATTAAAACACGCATTTTTTTTTTGTAATTTCAGCTGACACTAAATCTTCTGACATCCATCTTACATATACATCCTCCATCCATGACTAACATCCAAGAAAAGATGTTACCCCAGATCTTGTTATTAGTCCAGTCACCTTTGTTACAAGGTGGGGCCCTAGACTCAATACTCGAATTCTTTCAGGCTCTTGTCAATGCCGACTTACCAAAACTTGCATCCAGAGATCTACTTTTGGTAATTATCATTTCGTTATTATTTACTTATTGTTCGTAGCATTCTTTGTTGTAAATTGATTGGAGTTAAATTTGTCTAAATATCAAAGTTTGAAGACTTAACAGAATTGCATTTATCATAAATGGAATGCATTTTGATGGATGCACTTTAAGCATTTGAACCAGCCATATTTGGCCTAAATTTATGGAGAAAATGACCAGATCTGGCCTCTCCCACCTATTCTACTATGTAATTCTAAAAATAAACTATCACATCATTGAAATCTGAAAGCTATGAAGTAAGGCATGATTAATTCAAAGCAAAGAGAATAAAATAGTACATTTGACAGAATAATATGAATGCTAAAGGGTTAAAATATATTAGTTGCTAGAAACAAAACTGGTCCTAATGTTTGTGTGGAGATTTACGCTTTTGGTCAGCTGTCTTCTTGTCCATTTCAGTTTGAAACTATTTCCTTACATTACTGATAGCCTTTAGAAAGGAATCAATGTTTCATCCTCTGTGTGTGTATCATCATTATCATTTTACGTCTGCTTTCCATGCTGGGATGGGTTAGACAGTTTGACTGGAACTGGTAAATCAGAGAGCTGCACCTGGTTCCTGTCTGATTTAGCTTGGTTTCTACAGCTGGATGCCCTTCCTAACGCCAACCACTCCGAGAGTGTAGTGGGTGCTTTTACGTGCCACTGGCACGAGAGCCAGTCAGGCAGTCCTGGCATCGATCATGTTCAGATAGTGCTTTTTCCATGCCACCGGCACAGGAGCCAGTCGGGCAGGCCTGGCATCGGTCACGTTCGGATAATGCTTTTTACGTGCCACCAGCATAAGAGCCAGTCAGCCAGTCAGAGGGAACTGGCCACTATATATATATATATATATATATATATATATAAAATCTCCTCTGTCAAAGAAAAATAGGGCCAGGCTGTCTCTATCATTGTTTCTTTTTTTTTTTCTAGATAAGAACTTGTTGAATAATCATTGCTTAAAATAAGCATTCCCAACAAGACTAATTAGGATATACAAATATAAACTTGCTCTTTCTAAATTCAGATATTTATATAAATCATTGTTACATTGAAGACCAACAACTCAGTCATGGATTTTTAAAGGACATTTTGATTCCAACAAATCAAGTTTATCCTGATAGCATCTGACACCACAAACTTGTTTCTCAGACTTTTTCAGTACATTCCAAAGGTATTTCATTTACAATGACCAATTAGTGATTTAAGTTAATTAATTTTCATTTATTTCTGTAGATGCTCATTACACCTGTATATAATCCTGTGTCAGGGGTACAATCAAGTAATGCTGTTTTAGCTGTACATAAACAGGTAAAAAAACATTTAATGTATTATTTTAAGAAGATCTGTATTTGGCTTTTTGTTTTAATAATAACTGTGGATGGCTTTTGTTTTGTTACAGGCATTTCATTCTATTGCCAAGTGTGTTGCTGCTATAATAAGTCAAACAGAAGCTCCCAAAGTTATTAACCAGTTTGTAGCAGATATTAGGGTAAGTATCTGACATTGACTTTATCAACCATTTTAATTATTTCTTGATAATTGCCCATAGGGAGAAATTATGTATTTGGTATGTTTGGCATTATTACCTCGTATAGCCCCTGCTAATATCTTGAAATATGCTGTGTTGAAATCTGACAGCAACCTGACAGGTACTGGTACCACGTACAAAAGCACCCATGCTGGCGCCACATAAAAAAAATGGGCCTGTGCTAGTACCATGTAAAAGCATCTGTGCCAGTGCCACTTAAAAAGGGCTTGTGCTGGTGCCACATATAAAAGCAACCAGTATACTCAGTAAAGCAGTTGGCATCAGGAAGAGCAGCCAAAACAGATGACTGAAGCGTAGTGTAGCCCTCCTGATTACCAGCTCCTGTCAAACTGCCCAACCCATCCCAGCATGGAAAACAGACATGAAATAATAAGGGTGGTGGTGGTGGTAGCTATTTAATCTATGAAAAATTTGTGATAATCTTCATCATTTATCGATCTACAGGGGTTGGACAAAATAATGGAAACACCTTAAAATTTCAAACAAATTTGTTTTAATATGGGGTAGGACTGCCTTTGGCAGTAATTACAACTTGAATTCTATGAGATATGGACTCATAGAAAGTTTGAATTGTTTCCAAAGAAATTTTTGTCCCTTCTTCAGCTAAAACAGTCTCCAGTTCATGTAGTGATGATGGTGGAGGATATCGATTCCTTACTTATTTTTCTAAAATACACCATAAATGTACAATACTATTGAGATCTGGGGACTGTGGTGGCCAGATAAGATGTTCAACTTCTCTAGAATTGTTCCTTGTGCCATTCAGTAACAACTTTAAATGTCTGAATTGGTGCATTATCATCCTGAAATATTGCATTTCCCTCCAGAAACAGTTCTGCAATCATAGGATGAATTTGATCAGATAGAATGCTTAAATAGTCTTCACTATTAATTCTGCCATGAATGGAAACCGTTGAGCCAGCGGATTTCCAAGATATAGCCCCCCCGCCAGATCATCACAGATCCTCCTCTATGTTTAACAGTTGGAAGAAGGCAGTCTGGGCCAAATGCTTCTTTTGGCTGTCTCCACACGTATATGTGGGCCAGTGGTTGGAAATGAGGTAAAGGATGACTTGTCCGAGAAAATAACATTCTTCCACTGCTCTAGAGACCAATTCTGTAGGTTTTTTTACTCCACTCTAAATGCTTTGCAACTTTTGTTTTTGAAAGTAGTGGTTTTCTGATTGCAACCCTCCCGTGAAATCCAGCTTTGTGCAGCTCCTGAGGAACAGTTTTCATGGAAACTGGGTTCCTGAGGTGGTCATTAAGCCCTGCAGTAATTTTGGGAGCTGTACTTTTGTGATCCTTTCCAACAATTCGCAACGGTCCCTATCTGAAAGTTTTGGTTTTCTGGAGTTTTGTTTCGATGAGAAGGTTTTTCCCTCTTTCTCAAAGGCTGTCATTACTTTCGAGACAGTACTTCTTGATACACAAATACTTCGGCTGTTTTCGTTATGCTAGCGCCTGCCAAATGAGCACCAACAATTTGACCTCTTTGAAAATTCGATAGATCTGTCATTTTAATGAATTTTAATTACGTTTTTCTGATGATATCTGAAAACAAACAGCAATTTTAGCAAAAGATATTAAGCAACACTAATAATAAATAAAAAAACATAAAAATAAACAAGCTTTTGATGGTTTTATAGATATTTCAAAATTATGATGCTATGATGCTAGGTGTTTCCATTATTTTGTCCAACCCCTGTATTTGGCTAAAGTCCATTTTGACTTTTGTATAATAGCAATGCAATATGGCACCTTATTCTGTTTAGAAGAATTACTCAGTAAACTGTAGAAACCATACCAAAACTGACATTGCAGCTTGATGCAGCCTTGTGGCTTGCCAGGCCCTGTAATACTGTCCAACCCATGCCAGCATGGAAAGTGGATGTTAAATGCTGATGAGGAGGAAGATGGTATTCTGTAGTTTCTATTTCATCAATAATTTATAGGAGGGAGAGAGACAGGGGGTGCTATAGTTGATTGTGATGGCATGAAAGGTAAATACCCTGACAGGATGGGAACTTGGAAAGTAGACGGGGTGAAACTAAATTACTGGGAAGCATTTAGTGTAAGGCTCTACCTTTACTACTAGAGTTTACTTCAATCTTTTATCATTCTTAATTAATGTTAATTAATTGTTTCGTGTCTCTTTTCAGCATGCAAAGGCCTCTGATTCTGTGAAGCTGTTCTCTTTATTAGCTTTAGGGGAGATTGGCCGACAAATGTAAGTAGCTTTCTTACACACTTCCTAGCATTCCATTTGTGACCATCTCATCCATTTTATAGAACCAATTTTATAAAAAATATTTGGCACAGTTTTTGAAGAATCCCTTCCAGGCTGGTCTTGTTGGTTGTATGTCAGCCATTTATCTGATATTATCCAAGCACTGCATGGTAATTCTATGTCTTGTTTCTTTATCAACAACAATGACAAAGCCACATCTCTTTGCATCATGCCTCTGATCCACCCATAAACCATCGGTGATGGTGCCACACAAAAAGCACTGGTGATGGTGCCATGTAAAAAGCACCCAGTACATTCTGTAAAGTGTTTGTCGTTAAGAAGGGCATCCAGCCATAGAAACCATGTCAAACCAAACTATGGAACTTGGTGCAGCCTCTGGCCTTGCCACCTCCTGTCAAAATGTCCAACCCATGCCAGCATGGAAAACGGACGTTAAATGATGATGATGACGATCTGTGTATTTTTAAACCTGGAGACAACTGTTGATTCATCATTAATTATATTTTCGTCCAACCCATGCTAGCATGGAAAGCGGACGTTAAACGATGATGATGATGATGATTTTGAATCTTGTTATGCAAATTTATAGTGATAATTTGTTTTATCATAAATATTGTATTAGTCTCTGTTTGATTTGAAATTTAAATTTGAACAAAGAAGGGATGGTCATGATAGGGATATTAATAAATGTAAAAATCGCTGAGTCAACAAAAAAAAAATGACAGGATTGTCATGTTTGGAAGATTTGAAAAATAAACTCTGTATCCATTAAAAGTTGGGACAGACACAGTTACAAAGCTTATCTTAGTAATACTGAAAAAAATTGCTGATCCATAAAAAAAAAAAAGCAGGTTTGACATGATTGGAACTCAAATGTTTTAATAAATTTTTATTATTTTTCACTCAACCATTGAAATTTGCATATTTTTTCTCACACACACACACTGAGATATATATATATATATATATATATATATATATAATAATATTAGGGACAAAATCCAAAATTACAGGTAAAAACTCAATTAAAATCAATTTATAAAAAATAAAATTAAGTTCAGCTTTATAGATAAAATATATAGTTTTAGGGAAAATAACCAAGTTTCAAGAACTCATCGATGAAAATCCACTATCACATATAGAAAAAATAATAATTAAAAGCACAATAAATGAGTATAATATAAAGTAAAGTAAATATCATAAGATAAATATAATATAATATAATGAGTTCTTGAAACTTGGTTATTTTCCCTAAAACTATATATATATATATATATATATATATATATATATATATACACTAGCAGAAATACCCGGCGTTGCCCGGGTTAAAGAGCATAATGAAATCTAAAAACGCTGTCTAGACTACGCATCATCTTTATATATAGAGATGTATATACACGTATATATATGTATATCAATATAAATATATGAAAGTCAATGAAGTTTTGTAACAGAAGGTGATCATGTACATACTTTCTTGCTGTTGTGATTGTAACACCTCGTTGTAAACAATGTTCCTTGTTTTCCCTTGTGGAGCATATACAAATAGGTTTTTTTTTGCTGCCCACTCTTGAGCAGCCAACATACAGTTGTCCATGTGAGAAGCAGGGCTGTTCCAAGAGAAGACCAGCTACAGACAGTGTTTGACCCTGAGATTTGTTTATGGACATGGCAAAAGTCACACAAAGGGGGAATTGTAGTCTTCTGAATGTAAAAGGAATGTCTGCTCCTGATGGGGTAAGAGGAATTCTTGGAATAAAGACGTCATCCCCTTTTGCACATCCAGAAAGAACGGTATCCTCGATAATGTGTGACATCATTTTCTTTATCACGAGTCGTGTTCCATTGCAAAGTCTTGGTGGTTCCAGATTGCGGAGCAGCATTACAGGCGTTCCAACTTTAAGTGATAATATGTGGGGAGGTAGTCCTGGAGGCTCCAACGAATTGAGAAATTCAGGAGGATAGTTCACCACTTCATTTGTATCTGGAACTGTATCAACAGACTTGTAAGTTTGAAGATTGCCGGGAAGAGAATGCATCAGGTGTTGATTAATTTTTGTAACAGCTACGTTTTTTGGAGCTAATATTGCTCTTTCACATAGCCAATTGTGATTTTGGTAGTTTTGTTTAAAGTTGGGAAAGACTTTGTGTTTGAGGTCATCTACAGAATTAACAACAGAACAAAATGGCCGGAGGTCTGCAACGAAATAATTTTACTCAACACGTTGCAAGTGAATCAGTGGAGGCAAAGATGCATCTCATTTACTTGACAATTTATGCACCACATTGCAGAAATCACAATGTAAGTATATCTGAAAGGGTAGTCTTACACTGTTGTACCGTTGAATTACAAATAATGCTCATCTATTATGTTCGGGTTAAAATTTCATCAACATCAAAAATATATGAATTTTCATGGGAGTTATGGCTGTTATGCAAAGAATATAATTTCCAAATTTCATAAAGATCCATTCAGTACTTTTGACGTAGATTTGGATAAGAAAACAAATGACTAATGTGTGTGTTTGTGTGCATGTGTATGTGTGTGTGATGGGTATATATATGTATAGATATCTGTATGCATGTATATATGTGTACATATTATATGTACATCTATATATATATATACATCTACACATATGTATACATATACATGTATGCATATAGATCTCTCTCTCTCTCTCTCTCTCTCTCTCTCTCTCTCTCTCTCTCTCTCTCTATATATATATATATATACATATACGTGTACATATACATCTATATGTATACATATACATCTCTCTTTCTCTCTCTCTCTCTTTCTCTCTCTCTATATCTATACATATACGTGTACATATACATCTATATGTATACATATACATCTCTCTCTTTCTCTCTCTCTGAAAGTATCTTGTCATTACAGTATCGAAATGTGATTGTTTCAGTTAGTGGAATAGTTTCATTTTTAAAGTGAAAGTATTTGACATGAGTGTTTTTGTTTCACTTTTGACATGTAATACTTAAATAGTGGAAGAGATATTATGTTGCCGTGTGCTCGAACTCTGCGAGAAGTTAAAAAATTTTTTGACTAAAACACAACTGGAACCCTAAGTAAGGCATGTCTAAAATTTGAATGAAATTGGTTGCGTAATTCTCGAGTTTTAGGGATTCACACACACAGACAGACAGACACACATTCTCATTTTTATATATATAGATATATATATATATATTTTTTTTTTTTTTTTATTCCTTCCCATGACTTTCACCTGTGTTGCTGCTATAAGGCTTACTTCCACACACGCCAGCTTAATTTAATTTGTCCTTAGTCAAAAGACACCTGTTGTTTGTATTTGTAATTGTGTACCATTTCTCCATTTTTTTCCATCCTTGTTTTTGTATACATTCGCTTACTGTCTTCCAAAGAATCTAGTGCCTTTAGCTGAGATTCTCTTGGGGCCAGCCAAATCAGAGCAGTCTCGAAAGTAACTGGCCAAAACTGCAAAGACAACCTGGTGCTTGACTGAAGATTGAAAACTCTGAATGCCCCATCCTTGTTTTTTCTTGTCGTTTTTTGTATCGTCTAACTGTCCGAATGTTTTGTTGTCGCCAGTTACATTCTTGTTCCATTTTTTGTTTTGTTTATATATATATATATATATATATATATATATATAGAGAGAGAGAGAGAGAGAGAGAGAGAGTGAGAGAGAGAGAGGGAGGCACACAGATATAAATTTTCTCTTAGTAAATAGATAGTAATTCTTTAGGGCATCCAGTCATTGAAACCACACCAAAATAGATGGCTGGAGCCTGGTGCAGCTCTCCAGCTCCTGTCAAACTGTCCAACCCATACCAGTATGGAAAACAGACATTAAATGATGATGATAATTGTATAGGATACAAATATGTATATATAGATACATCCAGATACACACAGATTCACACATCTATATATATATATATATATATATATATATATATATATATATCTACTATATATTTGTTAAAAGGGTGGATGTTGTCTCACAAGCAGTTGTGCAGACAAAAGTGTTAGTAAATGTGGTCGGATTGAGCCGACAATTTGCACACCTATGTTAAAAGTGCTGGGGAGTTTGCAAGGCAAATTTGAGTTTGTCCAATTGAAAGGCGTGGCCTCTAAGGCAAAATTCCTCATCTTTAAAATGTGGTCCAAGTAGACTCAAATGAAATCGGGTTATAATACTAGTATATATATATATATATATATATATATATAATAATATTCGGGACAAAATCCAAAATTACAGGTAAAAAACTCAATTAAAATCAATTTATAAAAAATTAAAATTAAATTGAGCCTTATAGATAAAGTATATATAAAATATATAGTTTTAGGGAAAATAACCAATTTTCAAGAACTCATCGATGAAAATCCACTATCACATATAGAAAAATTAATAATTAAAAGCACAATAAATGAGTATAATATAAAGTAAAGTAAATATCATAAGATAAATATAATAAAAAGATTACACGTGTTTCATAACCAATTTTCAAATAGAAAAGAAATTTAAATCGATTAAAATCAATTGAAATTATCGAAATTAAGTTCTATTCAAAAATATAGCTACTCGTCAGATCGTAAGTAGAACAATAATTAGATATATATCTCAACCAACAATAAGTACCAAATGAATTAATATGAAATACTTATTATATAAAGATAGAAAAATTATTTAAAAAATATCATAATATCAAAATAATAACCATTCAATAATCATCCCTTCATCCATTATAATAACATGTATATTATATACAAAAAACATCTTACATAAATTATCATTGTTTTAAATTATCATTGTTTTAAATACAAGTTGAACGAAGTTTAAGTTTAAAATAATAATGAAGATAAAATTAGTACATATTTAACCGGTGTAATAGTTAAAGCTATACTATTTAAAGCTAAAGACGTTTACTGTTCCCCAGTAAAAATGTCACACACACACTCAAAAGAAAGACACACAATACAATCCCAACAATCACAACAAACACCCACAAGCACACATGCACAGAAGCATGCACACACAATGACACACCTCCCCGACAAATACAAGCCACATAGACGCACTCACACAAACACACCCACACGTATACACACACATACTGTACTAACAATACAAACAAAACTAATCACTCACAATGACAGCGCACACACACATGTACACATATACACCAGGAAACTACACAAACCATACACACATACAAACGCATACCCAGTACCAACATACACGGAACACACATGCACACACATACACCTCACCTGGATAAACCCAACGTACAAGGACACCTAATAAATACAACACACACATACATGCTCACACACACATACACCCTCATTCACACACATACAGTTGCTCCCTCACACACACACGCACCACAATGACAACTCAAACACAAACATGCTTAGAGACACACACAAACTCACGTACACACACATAACACCTCCACCAACACACAACACAATACTCATATACACATGCCACACACGCACGCACGCACACAGACATAGACATACACATACATATGAACCATCACACACATACGTTTGCTTACACACACACACACACACACCAAGGATATTTAAAACAACACACCCACTCAGACAGAGAGAGACACACACACTCCCACACACACACACATACGTACACACCCTCACACATACATACGGTTGCTCTCACACACACACACACACCACAAGGACGATCAAAACAACACATACATACTCAGACAAAGAGATATACGCACACTCTCACGTACACGCACCTAACATCCCCACTGACACAAAAAACACTCAAACACACACTCATATACACATTCCACAATAAATTCTGGGACCAATAAAAACGGCACACACACACACACACACACACACACACACACACACACACACACACATGGACACAAACACACATATACACACACACATAGAGATGTGCACAAAACCAGTCCCAAAAACTAGTGAACCATGACAGACTGTCTCAGACCAACCAAAAATAAAATTAAAAAATCCTTTTTAACTCTTCTTCCCTCCCACCCCAGCTAGCCAGTCATACTGTCTCTTATGACAGTAAAACATTCCCTCAATATACACAAGAGGAAAAAGCCAGGTCAGTTCCTCTTCAACTTTATTCGATTGTCAAAGAATATGTATATGTATTTTTCCATATGTGTATTTTCATACACTGTTTTTAACATTTTCATTTTAATATCAGAGAATGTGTGATAATCAGTATGTAACAATACAAAGTTCATACAAAGCTTTATACTTTAAATATATTTTATCATCAAAGAATGTATATATGCATTTTAATTCTCGAACTGTTTTTTAACATTTTTTATTATTCTCAAAGACTTTTGATAATCTTTTTCTAAAAAAGTGAAACCGGTTAAGTAAATAAATATTTTTAAAAAATAAGTGCATTTTCAAACCTTCTTTCATATATATTTCCACTCGTACGGTATTCCACAACTTTACTTTATTTTATATATATATATATATATATATATATATATATATATATATATATATATATATATATATATATGAGAGAGAGAGAGAACTTGTTTTAAATCTCTGAGTGAGAGATGTACAGTAACAGTACGAAATAGTAATGTTTATATGCCAACAGAACATGGCAGACCTATAAAGGACGATGTTACTGTTGTTTTAGCCCCAGGAAGATATCTTTTCCAGCTGGCTATTGACACACAACTGCACCCTACAGAATCTATTTACCAAGAGTAAATTTATATGTGTGTGTGTGTGTGTGTTTCTCTCTCTCTCTCTCTCTCTTTAATGTGTGTATGTCTTTTATAGGACTTCCACGTTCTGTTGGCATATAAACATTATTATATATATATACATATATATATACACACATACACACACACACATATATATATATAGGTAAAATAGAAGTTGAAAATGCACTGAGAATAGTTAAAATATTTTTTTTTTTTGTATTTAAATATTTAACCAGTTTCACAGTTTACATTGATTTTCAAAAAGTTGAAATAGAAGGACGTGACTTATGTTGCAGCTGTCTTGCTTCTGACTAGTGTTCCAAGCTTGCCCTATTTTAATCTTTAAATATAACTATTCTCAGTGCATTTTCAACTTCTATTTTACATATATTTCTAACCATGTGGAATGAAATAACTTTCTTGCTCGCGCGCGCTCTCTCTCTCTCTTTCTCTCTCTCTCTCTCTCTTTCTCTCTCTCTCTCTCTCTCTCTGTCTCTCCCCTGGACTGGCTCTTGTGCGGGTGGCACGTGAAGTGCACCGTTTTGAGCATGGCCGTTGCCAGTACCGCCTGACTGGCCTTCGTGCGGGTGACACGTAAAAGCACCCACTACACTCTCTGAGTGGTTGGCGTTAGGAAGGGCATCCAGCTGTAGAAACTCTGCCAAATCAGATTGGAGCCTGGTGTAGCCATCTGATTTCACCAGTCCTCAGTCAAATCGTCCAACCCATGCTAGCATGGAAAGCAGACGTTAAATGACGACGACGATGACACACACACACACACATACATATATATATCATCATCATTGTTTAACGTCTGCTTACCACACTAGCATGGGTTGGACAATTTGACTGAGGACTGGTGAACCAGATGGCTGCACCAGGCTCCAATCTGATCAGGCAGAATTTCTACAACTGGATACCCTTCCTAATGCCAACCACTCTGAAAGTGTACTGGGTGCTTTTACATGCCACCGGCACGAGAGCCAGTCAGGTTGTACTAGCAACGGCCACGCTCAAGTGGTGTTTTTTATGTGCCACCTGCACAGGAGCCAGTCCAGTGGCACTGGCAACAACTTTGCTTGAATGTTTTTTCACGTGCCAGTAAGGTGACGCTGGTAGCAATCACATTTGAATGGTGCTTTTTATGTGCCACTGGCACGGAAGCCAGTCAGCTGCTCTGGCAGCGATCACGCTCGGATGGTGCTCTTAGCGCTCCACTGGCATGGGTGCTAGTCATCGAATTTGCAAATTTGATTTGATTTCGATTTCACTTGCCTCAACAGGTCTTCACAAGCAGAGTTTAGTGTCCAATGAAGGAAAGGTACGCATAAGTGGGCTGGTTACACCCCTGGCATAAGCCACGGGTTATGGTCTCACTTGGCTTACCTGGTATTCTCACGAACAGCATATTTCCAAAGGTCTCGTTCCCTAGTCTTTGCATCGATGAGGCCTAATGTTTGAAAGTCGTGCTTCACCACCTCTTCCTGAGTCTACCTCTTCCACAGGTTCCCTCAATCGCTAGGGTGTGGCACTTTTTCACACAGCTATCCTCATCCATTCTCGCCACGTGACCATACCAGCACAATAGTCTCTCTTGCACATCACAACTGATGCTTCTTAGGTTCAACTTTTCTCTCAAGGTACTTATGCTCTGTCTAGTATGCACACTGACATTACACATCCAGTGGAGCATACTGGCTTCATTCCTTGCGAGCTTACGCATGTCCTCAGCAGTCACGGCCCATGTTTCACTGCCATGTAGCATGGCTGTTCGTACACATGCGTCATACAGTCTACCTTTTACTCTGAGAGAGAGACCCTTTGTCACCAGCATACATATATATATATATATATATATATATATATATACACACACACACACCCACACGTATTCCCTCTAACCTCATTCTTTCTCTCACTGTATTTGCTCCCCCCCCCCCCCACCCTGGTTGAGATGCTTTCTCTATTCATATTTTGCACTTCTAAAACACTCTTCAACCTCTCTTTTCCTCACTGCTCTCACCACATTCTCCCACCCTCTGCTTATTTCCCTCTCACTAGAATCTCCCCCCCCACACACACACACCCAACAGTTTTCCTTCCATATGCAGTCCACCTCCTCACTCTTCTTGCTTTATCCTCCACTTTCTCCTATGTCCTGTTCTTTGCATATTCTCCCCCCCCCCCCCCAATCACATCTGCTCTGTTAGTCTCTCCACTACTACCCTCTCTTCATACTTTAACCTATCTTAACTTCTCCCTACCCTGCAGCATTGCAATTTTAACACAAGCATCATTCAATCTTCCCTTCACTGTGTGGCGAAGACCTTTGTTGCCAGCAACAGTTGTCCCTCCATAAATTTTCTCCAACCCATTCTTATTCTGGTCACTACGTGTGAAAGCGCATGGCTTAGTGGTTAGAGTAATTGGCTCACTATTGTAAGGGTGTGAGTTTGATTCCTAGCAGTGCAATGTGGCCTTGAGCAAGACACTTCATTTTATGTTGCTCCAGTCCACTCCAGCTGGCAAAAATGAGTTGTGACTGTAATTCTAAGGGCCAGACTTGTCACATTCTGTGTCACACTGCATCTCTCTGAGAACTACGTTAAGGGTACACGTGTCTGTGGAATGCTCAGCCACTTGCACATTAATTTCACAAGCAGGCTGTTCTGTTGATCAGATCAACTGGAACGCTCGTCTTCATAACCAACAGTGTGCCGGTTTAAATACCTCCAGAGCAGCCCCCTCGCTTACTAATTACATCTAGGTAACAAAAGCTATCAACTACTTCTGGTGAACCGTCCAGGCATTCAAGGAAGTCTGTGTCCAATGTGTTCATAACAGACACTACTTCAGTGCATCCATCACAAATAAAACCAATCATCATCGCCTCTACCCTGAAATTGCTGGCCTTGTGCCAAAATGTGAAACTAATATGACACTATTATATGTTTGATTGTTATGATAATATTGATTGCTTGATGCTGGTTATGATTAATATTATGTTTATGATTTGTTTACTTAAACATGCTTGTTAATATTGATTATTTTACCACGAAATCCTTTCAGAGAAACTGACCACACCAGTACATGTAAACAATTGTTTAATTGTTTCCATAATTAATCTCTTTGAAAGAACATTTGATGTTAGAAGTTACGAAAGTTTATCTCCACTGAAAATATTCTTTTCCTTTAAAAGACTGATATTGATTATTTTTCTCTTCTTTAGAGATCTTAGTGGATATGGTAAGATCGAGAATGTGATATTAGAATCATTTTCATCCCAGAATGAAGAAATAAAAGCGGCCGCATCTTATGCTTTAGGTCAGTTGCATTTCTTTTCTCTTACAGTTTTCTGCTGGCTTTGTGAGTATGTGTAGGTCAGAGTTGTGGTAAGTATTTCCAGTACATTGATATCTCTGCAGAATTTTCTTGTCTCTTCGTCATCATCATTTAACGTCTTGCTTTCCATGCTGGCATGGGTTGGACGGTTTGACTCAGGACTGGCAGGCCAGGAGGCTGCACCGGCTCCACTCTGATCTGGCAAGGCTTCTACAGCTGGATCTAGTGGGTGCTTTTTTATGTGCCACCAGCACGGGAGCCAACCAGTCAGGCAGCACTGGTATCAACCACGCTTGAATGGTGTTTTTTACGCACCACTGGCACGGGAGCCAGTCAGGCGGCACTCATTTTTTAAACATGATTGTGCAAGATGCAAGTTTATAATTGTCTGCTGATTTTAAGTAAAAGGAAAATGTGGTATTGGAAAGTTGATTGTTAAGTCTGGAGATGAAAGGGTTAGAAATGAGTGTGGTTCTACACTTCATGGACAGGTGGGTTTTGTGAGATATAAAGGAAAAGGGTCAACCCTTTAGCATTCAGATTATTCAGTTAAATGTAATGCCTGTTCATTCACATTGTTTTTAATTTATCATCCTTTATCTTATAGCTTTCAGATTTTAATGATGTAACCTCGCCTGTGTTTGTGCCACATAAAAGTCCACTCTGCTGAGTGGCTGGTGGGGCAGCCAGCTGTAAAACTCCTGCCAAAACAGTCACAGAAGTCTGGTACAGGCTTCTGCCTGGCTAGCTCTTGTCAAACCATTCTATCCACACCAGCATGGAAGGCGGACATTAAACGATGATATATTTTTAGAATGATATTGAAGGGTAGGTGTGATAGATGGATCTAACTAGTTTGAACATAAGCCAGGTAGCATATTTTGGCTGGATATGGCCTGTTTAAATGCTAAGGGGTTAAGAGGAAGTGGATGGCAGTTGGCATGTTCTGAAGAACCAATTTTATTATTCTTGTGGTAACAGAAGCAACATTGTGTGATGGTGTCTCCTAACATATTTCCTTTGATGAGAAATGGATGTAATGGTTGTGTGCAGTGACACTCTTCTTCCTCGAAATAAATGTTTCTATTTCAACCTGTTAAATGTAAATAAATCCTGTTGAAAATAGAAGTGAATGTCTTCAACAGTAGAATCAACTGATATTGAGTGGGCAGCTAATATTATATAAATGACTCTACAGGCCACAACCATACCTGTTATATATTCTAAAATTAAACGGTATATTCTCAATTTCTTGTGTGATTTACTGCTGTAGTATTATTATTATTATTACTACTACTACTACTACTACTACCCTTCGCGCATAAGTGAAAGCAGGGTATTGTAATAACTCTTCTTTATGAGTTTGCAAAATTACTGGAAAATGGCTGAACGGATTTTCATCAAATTTGGCAGAAATAATCATTGGGTGAGTGGCTTGAAATGACGAAAATTTGGTACCAGTTGAGCAGGGGGGTGGGGCAATGTAATCGACTCATCCCTTCCCCCAAAGTTGCTGTCTTGTGGTAAAATTTGAAACCATTATCATTATTATCATCATCATAATTATTATTATTATTATTACTACTACTACTACTACTTCTTTTTATAATACTTTCAGGTAATGTCAGTGTGGGTAATTTGACTTACTTCCTGCCATTTGTATTACAAGAAATCAAGAATCAACCTAAAAGACAATATCTGTTATTACATTCTCTAAAAGAGGTAAGTTGAATTTTAGTATTACTTTTGAGTCAGCAATTCATAAACTAATTCTTAGTCCCTTCTTGGTATATTGGTGATCCTGATTTCACTGTGAATATACATATTTTTAAGTCCTACACCACCAGCCTGTTGACCTAATTTCTCTGTGTTCAGGGTGTTCTGCACTCATAACATCCACATTGTAACCATTTGAAATATCTTGGTTATTCAAGAAGTGGAAATCATACACTTCAAGAATTCAACTTCATCCAAAACCAACTTTCATCCCTGGGATGGTGTAAATAATATCTTAAGGAGACAACACAATAAATGCTGGCTGCTGGGGAGATCAGTTTTTAGTACAGTTTACACTTGGCTATTGCAATTAATGAGACAAAAGATTAATTTTCACAGTGTAACATGGTGTAGTGGTTCAAATGGAATTTATTATTGTTATTTATGTTGTTAGCAAATCCATGAGAATGAAAGGTAAAATACATCTCAACAGGATTTCCTTTGAAAACATAAAAATAAGAGGCTCTTCTTATTTCTTATTTCTTTATTGCCCACAAGGGGCTAAACATAGAGGGGACAAACAAGGACAAACAAAGGGATAAAGTCGATTACATCGACCCCAGTACGAAACTGGTACTTAATTTATCGACCCCAAAAGGATGAAAGGCAAAGTCGACCTTGGCGGAATTTGAACTCAGAACGTAACGGCAGACAAAATACGGCTAAGCATTTCGCCCGGTGTGCTAACGATTCTGCCAGCGCGCCGCCTTCTCTCTAGTTTCTGCCAACACTCAGCTGCATTGCAACTCAACATTCTCTTAATTTTCCTCCTTTCAAAGCAAACTTTGATTCGTTGAAATAACTGATGCATTAATATTTCAAATGTTTTTTATATTTTTAGATAATTAGCTGCCAGTCAGTTAATGAATCCACTGTTGATAACTTGAAACCTTATGTAGAAGACATTTGGTATGTAATTACTTTCCCTGTTAATATTTATTACTAATTATAACCATAACCAAGTATATCCTGCTGTAATTTATAAACCATTTAACAAATGGAATTTATTTCCTTTTACTCTTTTACTTGTTTCAGTCATTTGACTGTGGCCATGCTGGAGCACCGCCTTTAGTCAAGCAAATCGACCCCACGACTTATTCTTTGGAAGCCTAGCACTTATTCTATCGATCTCTTTTGCCGAACTGCTAAGTTACGGGGACGTAAACACACCAGCATCGGTTTTCAAGCGATGTTGGGAGGGACAAACATATACACACACACATACATACGTACATATATATATATATATATATATATATATATATATATATACACACACACGACGGGCTTCTTTCAGTTTCCATCTACTAAATCCACCCACAAGGCTTTGGTCGGCCCAAGGCTATAGTAGAAGACACTTGCCCAAGGTGCCACGCAGTGGGACTGAACCCAGAACCATGTGGTTGGTAAGCAAGCTACTTACCACACAGCCACTCCCACGCCTTTTCTACAAGATCTACATTTGTATTCAGTCATGTTACTAAGTTTTACATTTAGTTTCTCTCTCCATAGTTTTAAATAGTTTTCCTATTCTCTCCCCAATTTTCCTCTTCATTGATCAAAGCATCGCAACTGCTCTGTTGGAAGTCTTAGACAACTGACCGTCTTCAGTTTTTTGTGTTAACCTATTGTATAATCCTCTTGAGCAAAGCTTATCATTCAGTTTGCTTCATTATATTAGGTTAACAAATATGTCCCATACAGAGATAAATTGGTAAATATTGGAAAAGATATCCAGCTGTAATAACTGTTGTTACCAACAGAAAGAAAATTTTCAATTCAATAAAAACAATGCAACTCAATTTAACATGAAAAAAATTAATACAAAGCTGTTTTTATAAAAAGAGAACTTAAAATGAAAAAAAAAATCATCTGTTTCTGTTATTTTAATTTTACATTCCTGAAAAACCTGTCTGTCTTTGAGAACTACCGTTGCCTCAAGAAGGCCCAGATTGGACATTATTGCAAAATGGAATAAATCTAGACCTTTGGCCTCTTTTATTTATTTCCTGCCATTTCACCATTAATAGACTCATTTCGTTGTATTTTTTTCTGTTCCTCTCTTAACCCTCCTTCATTTATTTATTCTTGGTGCTGGTTACACATTTCCAATCTCTCTCCATCAGTGACATTAACCAAAGTGAGCAGCAAAGTCTTTTACTTTTGGACATTTCATAATATATTCATTGCTTGATGCTGGTTATGATTAATATTATGTTTATGATTAATGACATTATTGTTTGTGTGTTTGTTTACTTAAACATGCTTGTTAATATTGATTATTTTACCACAAAATCCTTTCAGAGAAACTGACCACACCAGTACCTGTAAACAATCGTTTAATTTATATATATATATATATATATATAGCTTCTTCACTACTGCAAAAGTGTGCTGAAGATGCCAAAATTCCTGGATATTAGTGTGAAACCATAGCAGGGAACTATATAATTTAATTTGGTCATCCAGAAGGGAAAAAATGGCTGGATTTCAAGAGTTTTCATTCAAGTATGGACACATCTGAATCGAGTTCCATTTAGTCACTTGGTTGCACACATACTCTTTTACTTGTTTCAGTCATTTAACTGTGGCCATGCTGGAGCACCGCCTTTAGTCGAGCAAATCGACCCCAAAACTTATTCTTTAGAAGCCTAGTATTTATTCTATCGGCCTCTTTTGCCGAACCACTAAGTTACGGGGACATAAACACATACATACACATACATATATATATATATATATACATACATATATACAACTGGCTTCTTTCAGTTTCCGTCTACCAAATTCACTCATGGCTTTGGTTGGCCCGAGGCTATAGTAGAAGACACTTGCCCAAGGTGCCACGCAGTGGAACTGAACCCGGAACCATGTGGTTTGTAAGCAAGCTATTTACCACACAGCCACTCCTACGCCTATATTTAAAAAAAAAAAAAAACTAAAAAAAAATCCATGAAGATTATGCAGTTCAGGCTACAGGGTTAAAAACGAATGATAATAATAATAATCCTTTATACTAAAGGAACAAGGCCTGAAATTTGTGGGGAGGGGAGTAGTCGATTACATCAACCCCAGTGTTTCACTGGTACTTAATTTATTGACCACAAAAGGATGGAAGGCAAAGTTGACCATGGCGGAATTTGAACTTAGAACATAACGATGGGCAAAATACTGCTTAGCATTTCGTCCAGTGTGCTAATGACTCTGCCAGCTCAACACATTAATGATAATAATAATAATAATAATAATCACTCCTTGATTTTTGTTCTTATCATCACAGGAGCTCTCTCTCTCTCTCTTACTTCTGATATTATTGATCTCAGACTGGAAAGGTTTCTAAAACCAGCTTCAATATTTATTTTTCAAACTGATTTTTATTTATTTTTGTCCAACTAGAAATCACTCATTAAATATTCTACCTCTTTACTCTGTTACTTTCCATAATTTGTCTGCTAATTTAATAAACTTTGTGGAACAAATAATTATATATAAATGCTGACAACTATGAAGGTATGTGGGTCAAATGCAAGGAAGGTCTTAATGTTATAACAAACATCCAGTGAAACGGTACTTGGAATGTGCCAACTATTCAGAAATAGTGACAGTGAGAAACTCCTGAAAGTCTATAAACTGTTTCTGGCAGCTCTTGGTGTTGAGTGTTGTTATTGGTGAGAGCCGAGTAAGGAAAGGATGGAAATTGTTCAGGGAGTTAGTTGCTTACCAACCACATGGTTCCAGGTTCAGTCCCACTGTGTGGCACCTTGGGCAAGTGTATTTCGACAATAGCCTCAGGCCAACCAAAGCCCTGTGAGTGGATTTGGTAGGTGGAAACTGAAAGAAGCCTGTCGTATATATATGTATATGTTTGTGTGCCTGTGTTTGTTTCCCCCCACCACCACCACCACCACCATCGCTTGACAACTGATGCTAGTGTGTTTATGTCCTCATAACTTAGTGGTTCGGCAAAAGTGGCTGACAGAATAAGTATTAGGCTTACAGAGAATAAGTCTTGGGGTCGATTTGCTTGACTAAAGGTGGTGCTCCAGCATGGCCGCAGTCAAACGACTGAAACAAGTAAAAGAATAAAAGAATATATGCTGATGTTCTAGTTCTCATAGCTGATTCTATAGGAAAATTAGAGAAGAAATTTCAGGCATGGAAGTCAAACCTAGAATCAAGGGTGTTTTACTACATGATAACGAGATCAAGATATTGCATATGGAACATCTAGGACTGCAGCACAATTTGTAAGATGTTGGGAGGAAATGGTAGATTGTAGGATATTGGTTCTGCCATCATTGCCTCCTCCCTTCCTTCCCCCACTACTGTGTTGTTGTTGTTGCTGTGTGACCCTGCCCCCATGATTAGCATGCATTTTGCCCCAGTCCTTTGTCATCTTTCTCAGGTTTATTCATTTGATATCCACTTTCACCATTTCCTCACACTACTTTGCCTTTCTTCATCTATAAGATTCTTCTTGTCTTGCTTAGAAAAATCCATATCGCTGTTATGTGCCATACACATCACATTGCCATGCTAATACAAACTTTTCTCTCACACATTACCTCTTGTTCTTCCTATAGCCTAACCTTGCACTTCCAGTGGTACAGTTTCACTTCATTTCTCTACTGTTTTTACATAACCTCATACAATGGCATCTCATTATTTCCCTCCAAATATGAAAAGTCATAGCACACATTTCTCTACACTTTGTCATTTCAAGGCCCAAAAGGATGTGAAACTACTCACTTGAAATCAGAGAGAGATAAGATGTGGTTTTGTTCAGAAGGAAGATAATTGTTTTAATGTGTTTCTTAACAAGAAAGTTTATATTTTAAACTTGAAGTTAAAAATTATACTTCTTAAAATGAATATAAAAAGTACTTCTGCCACATAAAAACCACCCAGCAAACTCTGTAAAGTGGTTGGCATTAAGAAAGGCTGTAGAAGCCAAGCCAAAATAGATAACAGGAATGTGGTACAGTTCTCTGGCTTGCCAGCACTATGGAAAATGGATGTGTGGCAGCAGCAGCAGTAGTTTTTTAATTTCTTTTTACTTTTTTTAAAAGTTTGTCTGAAAATGTTTCAAAGAATTGTTGTGTTCTTTTAGAATTTTACAAATATTTCTTTTTCTGGATTTTCTCAAATGTATTTTTTCTATTTCCAACAGGTCTATGTTATTTGCCCATTGTGAATGCCCTGAGGAAGGAACACGAAATGTTGTATCAGAATGTCTAGGGAAATTAACTCTAATTGACCCTTCAACACTGTTGAATAACCTTAAAAGTTATTTAGATTCTCCCTCCCCCTATACAAGGAGCACTGTTGTTACAGCTGTTAAATTCACCATATCAGACCAGGTAAAGCATGCAATTTATACTGTTATTTACACTTAGTTATAATTTACTTTGTTCCTAATAATTAAAATAAATAAAATTAATTTCAGGTACAAGTATGGCTGTGTGGTTAAAAAGTTTACTTCCCAACCACATGGTTCTGGGTTCAGTCCTTCTGCGTGACACCTTGGGCCAGTGTCTTCTACTATAGCCTTTGGCCAACCAAAGCCTTGTGATTGGATCTGGTAGACAGAAACTGAAAGAAGCCCTTTGTGTGTATGAGGTTGTGTATGTTTGTAGCTCCTTGTCTTGAAATGATACTTGTAAATGAGTCTCACTGTCGCACAAGGAGTGTCATTCATTTCTAATATTCTCCAAGAACATGTCAGGCCATGGGGAAGCACTTACTGATTGCCCTGATAGTTTTTAAACAGATGTTAAAATTTTCCAAACCAAACCTACTTCTGCTGCCACAGAAGTACGGTCGTAAAATGGTTTGAAAATGAAATTAAAAATATGGATGTTGATTCTTTCTAAATTAATTTCATAAGAAATACACAGACACACTGATTGTATTTGACTTCCTTTCTACCTCTGTGTGTGTGTGTGTGTGTTAGCATAATGACCTTTCCAAAATACAACAAAATCTGTTTCAATACATCATTACACTTCAAGAATCTTGTAAACCAAATACAAAAATATAATTAAACTTGATATTACTTCTTAATTGAGCTATCAGAATCACATGATATGGGAATTCTGGCAAATTCTCGTTTGCTACTATCTGTGCACTTTTATGTACCAAGTCACCACAAGACAGGTTCTCTCAGGGCTAATAACAAAGTATTTGGTGTTCTAACAGGACATCCATGTTAAGTTGGATATAAAGATTACCTTTTGATATTAATACTGCTTCCATTGCTGATAATTAATAAGTAGTAATTAACGTGGTGAGCTGGCAGAAACGTTAGCACACCGAGCGAAATGCTTAGCGGTACTTTGTCTGTCTTTACATTCCGAGTTCAAATTCCACTGAGGGCAACTTTGCTTTGCAGCCTTTCAGGGTTGATAAAGTAAGTACCAGTTGTGTACTGGGGTTGATCTAATCGATTAGCCCTACTCCCCAAAAAAACTTCAGGCCTTGTGCCTAGAGTAGAAGAGAATCGTTAGCACACCCAGCGAAATGCTTAGCGGCATTTTCTTGGTCTTTACGTTCTGAGTTCAAATTCCACCGAGGTCGACTTTGCTTTTCATCCTTTCAGAGTCGATAAAGTACTAGTTGCGTACTGGAGTCGATCTAATTGATTGGACCCACTCCCCCAAAAATTTCAGGCCTAGTGCCTAGAATAGAAAAGAATATTAAGTAGTAATTTTTGTTTCTTGTTTCATTTTGTTAATTTTATTTTTTTCATTTTCTCTTCTTAGCCACAAGGAATAGATTCCTTACTTCGAACATATATTGGTGATTTCTTGAAAACATTACAAGATCCCGACTTAAATGTACGCCGAGTTGCTCTGATAACTTTTAATTCTGCTGCACATAACAAACCTTCTCTTATTCGAGACTTATTGGATTCTATTCTTCCACATCTTTACCATGAAACAAAAGTCAGAGTAAGTCCATTTATTTTACCTTTTACTACTTGGCTTCGGTTATTAGGTTGTGGCCAGGCTGGGGTACTGCCCTCAAGAATTTTTAGTCGAATAAATCGACCCCCAGGACTTCATTATTTTAAAAACCTGGTAATTATTCTGTTGTTGTTGTTTTTTTTTTTGCCAAACTGCTAAGTTACAAGGAGCCAGTCAGGCAGTACTGGCATCGACCAGGCTTGAATGGTGCATTTTACATGCCACCGGCATGGGACCAGTCAGCTGGCACTGGCATCGACTATGCTTGCATGGTGCTTTTTATGTGCTGCCAGCATGGGAGCAAGTCAGATGGCACTGGCATCGACCATACTTGAATGGTGCTTTTTACATGTCACAGGCATGGGACCAGTCAGGTGGCACCAGCATTGACCATGCTCGAATGGTGCCTTTTATGTGCCACAGGCAGGGGACCAGCCAGGTGGCACCAGCATTGACCATGCTCGAATGATGCCTTTTACGTGTCACAGGCTTGGGACCAGTCAGGCGGAACTGGCATCGACTACGCTCAAATGGTGTTTTACACGTGTTATATATATATAGTGTGTGTGTGTATGTATGTATTCTATGCATGTACTTTCCCATTTGTCACAATAAAAAAGGCATTGATGAAGAAGTAAACTAACTGTAATTGCTGATATTGATCTGTTACATCAATGAGGGTCAAAACTGACCTTTTGCCAGTGCTGGTGCCATGTGAAAAGCAGCCAGTCCACTCTATGAAGTGGTTGGCATTAGGAAGGCCATCCAGCTATTGAAACCATGCCAAAACAGACAAAGGAGCTTGGAACAGTCCTGTAGCTTGCCACTGTGACAATAAAATAAGAAACAAGTCAATTGATCGGAGATATTTCGGGGTGGGGGGGGACATGCCTTTCTCTTGGGCTCTAGTTGAGTAGTCACAAGCCTGCCTGTTGTCTGCCGTTGCTACTACTACTACTACTACTACTACTTCCATTAACTCCGTCACCACCACCACTACAACTACTATTTCCATTAACCCCGTCACCACCACCACTACTGCTATTACTACTACTAAAGTGTTTTTATTAATATGTATTTCACAGAAAGAACTAATCAGGGAAGTTGAAATGGGTCCCTTCAAACACACCCTAGATGATGGACTTGACATTCGTAAGGTAAGTGACTTGATACCATCTTGAGATTTTGGGGGCCCTTACAATGTAAATGGGGTTAGCTGTATCCAATGCAAATTTGTGCTTGCAAATCACAGAACTAGATAAATTCTGTTATTTCGATACCTTCACAGGAACGTGTTAATATATTCTGTTACATAGAAACTGGTTTGAAATTGTCAATAATAATAATAATAATTTCTTGCATTTTTTTTGAAAATGATTTTTGTCAATAATAATAATAATAATAATAATAATAAAAATAATTTTAAATTCTTCCTTTTTTTTTTTTTTTTTTTAAAATTTTTTTTTTTACAGGCTGCATTTGAATGTATGTATACCCTTCTGGATTCTTGTTTGGATCGAATTGATATCTTTGAATTCCTTAATCATGTGGAAGATGGTTTAAAGGATCACTATGATATCAAGATGTTAACCTACTTGATCCTTGTACGCTTGGCACATCTCTGCTCCAATACCGTTCTACAAAGTAAGATACTGTTGTATTATTATCAGTTTGCAGTGTAATGTTAAGCGTTTTAATTTTTTTCTTAAATTCTCATTAGTAAAGAAGCCACAAATGTGTGTCAATGTTTAAATTCTGCAATTCACATTGAAAAAATGCACTGATCTCCAAACAGTGTAGTTTGTTGACAATTGCTTGTCAACAAATTGTTTGCAAATTCTGTCTTTTCAAAGAAAAGTGAAATGGAAAGTACTTTACATGAAAAAAATCGGTAAGGGTTTGTGACAGAAAGGGCATCCAGTAATAAAGCAACATCTCAATAATATGTATTCATCCAACCCATGCTGGTACAGAAAAATAGACATAAAATGAACTGATGATTGCTGTGTGTTATCAATTAGTGAAATACAATTTTTGTTGTTTTATTCTTGTAAAATATGTCAATGTTTATTAAAATATTTCTTTAATGAGAGAGGCAATTTGTAGGGTTCTGTCGATCAATAGATTAAAAGTTGTTGGTGTCAAACACCCTCAGCTTAAAATATAGGGTTTTTTGTTGTTTTATTTTAGATATTTGGTGAAAATGTTAAGTGGGAGTTGTCTTGAATTATGCTTTTACTAAATATCACTGGTTAATGGCTGAGAACTTGGCATTTAAAAAGGGGTTTTAATAGTGAAAAAGTGTAACAATTTATTTTTTAATATTGAATCATGAAAATGGAATCAAGACTGGAAAGCAATAATCAGGCTCACCTCTTGACATTAACCATTACAAGAACATCAATTATATACAAGTTAAACTATACATATATATATATAGTTTAACATTACAGAACAACTATATACAAGTAAAAGTATATATATATAATATAATATAAGAATAACTATATATCTATAGAAGTAAAGCTGTATGTGATTATATATATATAACATAAGAACAGCTACATATCTACAGATGTGAAACTGAATATATATCTTTTTGTAAAACTACATAGTAATTAGAAATGATCTAATTATAAATCTTACAGAGAGAAATAAGCAGCAGTGTTACAATAAAGCAGTTGTTTACTGTCAACTTAATGTGACAGTACCAATAAGGGAATCATGCTGCTGCTATTTAGCCCTAGGAAGCTGGACCACTTCCTGTCGGCCTTGATACATTTCCCGTGTCCTTATATTTGTGAAAGGGAGACAAGCTTCCACACCCAGCTTTAGTCTGCATTCAGGGACATGTTTCTGAGTCATTGTGGTCTAGCTTCCTAGGGCTAAATAGCAGCAGTATGATTCCCTTAATGGGTCTGTCACATTAAGTTGACAGTAAACAACTGCTTTACAGTAATGTGACGGTGTTAAAGTAAATCAGTAATATATATTTACATATGCCAGCGTGGAAAACAGGCATTAAATAATATTGATGATGATGATGATGTTAATGCTGACCTTATCTGATTTAGGATTCAGTATGTTGAACCAATATATTAAATCCTATATCAGATAATGTTTGCATTACGTAAAATATATTATTGATTTACTTCAATATTATCGCATTTCTATATAGTTTTACTTCTGTCAAAGTGGACAGCTATATTTTTATATATTTGATATATCAACGTTGACAGTGTGCTTTTGTTTCACCATTTGTTTGTGAACAGCCCGGTTGTACGTGGAACTCATAGTAGACTGTCAGGCATTCACCAGGGCTCAGTTCTCAGTCCCCTCCTATTCATCATTGTCCTCCGTGCCATAACAGGAATTTAAGACCAGTTGCTCCTGGGAACTACTATATGCTGATGATCTTTCTCTCATAGAGGAATCCATAACAGAACTAGAAAAGAAATTGCAGGTGTAGAAGCAAAACCTGGAATCAGTGGGTCTTAAAGGTAACTTAGCTAAGACCAAGGTTCTAGTAAGCAAGATACAGATAGGACCCTACCCCTTTCGGGTAAATGGCCTTACTCAATATGTAGAAATGGTGTAGGTAGTAATTGGTGTACCCAGTGCAAGCTATGGACACATAAGAGGTGCAGTCAAATTGCAGGAAGGTGAATGGATAAAGTAGTTTTTATATGTGGAAGATGCACAGGTGCCATAAAGTTCAAGGTCACACGGGAAAGGAGGATTTTCTCAAATGTCCTGGAGGCAAGCTTCCCAGAGGTAGAAGATAGTTTCTGTTACCTAGATGAACTAATTAGTGATGGAGGAGGATGTTCTGAAAGTGTAGTTGCTGGAATAAGAACAGGATGGAGAAAGTTCAGAGTTGATACCTCTGTTGGCAATCAAAGCTCTCTCTCTCTCTCTTTGCAAGTGAAAGGCAGATTGCATCAATACTACATGGTAGTGAGACATTAGCCCTGAATGCAGAGGACATGCATAGACTAGAGAGGAATGAAGCCAGCATGTTCCACTGGATGTGCAGTACGCATGTACAACAAACTGCTAAAATATTGAGAAAAATTCTGCATAAGAGGAATCAGATGTAGTGTGCAAGAGAGAAGACTGCATTGCTTTGATCATGATTTTTTTATATCTCAGACTCAGGACCGTAGCTAGGGTGGGGAAAGCGGGGCACATGCCCTGGGCGCTGCTTTGAGTGGGAGGCACAATTTTGACCAAAATCATTTACTAATTAATCCATTAAAAAAACCAGTTATTCATTTTTTTTATGCATGTTTCTGCTTTTTTTTGGGGGGGGGGCGATTTTGATGCTTGCCCTGGGTGCCGTTTACCCTAGCTATGCCCCTGCTCAGACTGCAAGTTATCTAATGTAAATATTAGCATTCAAATGCACGTGTTTGGTAGTTTTACAGCAAAATGCTGTTATCTTTTTTAAATTCTTAACAAGCTTGTTGTAAAGGTTCAACATTTAAAACTGTGAAATTCCTTTTTGTTTCTTCACCTTAGAACTGGACCGTTTAGTCGAGCCATTGCGAGCTACTTGTACTACAAAGGTGAAAGCACACTCTGTGAAACAAGAGTTTGAAAAACAGGATGAGTTAAAACGATCAGCTATGAGAGCTGTGGCATCATTACTCAATATTACTGACTCAGGTAAATCTTGTTTGAATTAGCATAATTTCTGTTGATTAGTTAATCCCTCAAACCTCTCGTTATCATTTGATTGAATTATATCTGTGGATATGATTGATTATCAGAAGAATTAATTTGTAATGATTGTATTTTTTGATATAGATTGCCCATGTTCAGTCCACTGCAGGACGAGGGCCTCAGCATGTTCTTTCTACCAGGCCTAGCATGGTCTGATGTGGAGGCTGTGAATTTGAACTTGAGATCATACTGGTCTAATGAGCTTACTCTGCCGCACCGGCTCAATTGAAATGGTTTGGCAGAGAGCTGCAGTTTTTATACTCTTACCCGGAAGTGATGTTAACTGCCTGTAGAGTGTACCCGTGTGTGTGTGTGTGTGTGTGTAAATAATTATTTAGATGTATAAATCAAGGAGTACTCAATACCTACAGTAGTGTGTTTTATTTGTTCTAAACTCATGATTCAGCATGATTTGACAGTTTTTATGTTACCTGAACGAACTTCACACAACGGGATTAGTGACTGAACCACCACCTTTGAACATGTGTGTGTTGTTGTTGTGTATGTCTATGTATAGATGCAGGCTTGTCTGTGTGGTAAGAAGTTTGCTTCCCAACCACATAGTTCCAGGTTCAGTCCCACCGTGAGGCACCTTGGGCAAATATCTTCTACTATGATCTCTGTCCAACCAAAGCTTTGTGAGTGGATTTGGTAGGTGGAAACTGAAAGAAACCCATCATATATGTGTATGTCTCTGTGTTTGTTCCACCACCACCACCACCATTTGACAAGTGTTGATGTGTTTACATCCCCTTAATCTAACGGTTTGGCAAAAGAAACTGATAAAGTATCAGGCTTTAAAATAATAAGTCCTGGGGTCAATTCATTTGACTAAAAATTCTTCAAGGTGGTGCCACAGCATGGCCATGGTCTAATGACTGAAGCAAGCAAAAGATATGCAAGTTGATCTTCAGTGTATTACTACGGCACTCCGTCGGTTATGATGAGGATTCAAATTGATCTGATCAACGGAACAGCCTGCTCATGAAATTAACGTGCAAGTGGCTGAGCACTCCACAGACATGTGTACCCTTAACATAATTCTCAGGGAGATTCAGCGTGACACAGAGTGTGACAAGGCTGGCCATTTGAATTACAGACACAACAGAAACAGGAAGAAAGAGTGAGAGAAAGTTGTGGTGAAAGAGTACAGCAGAGTTCGCCACCATCCCCTGCCGGAGCCTCGTGGAGTTTTAAGTGTTTTCGCTCAATAAACACTCAACACCTGGTCTTGGAATCGAAACCGTGATCCTATAGCCGCGAGTCCGCTGCCCTAACCACTGGGCCATTACGCCTCCACTTCAGTGTATTAATAAGTAATGATAATGTAAGTAGAGCAATGTTGTTTATGTTTAAGAACTAACTCTGACCAGATAGAGAAGATATTGCACTGCAGACAGATTGTTTAGTTTTGTATCCAGTGCCTGGACACTTGTGTTTCTACAACTCTCGCTTAACTGCAGCAAATAGAGACAAGCAACAGTGTAATGGGAGTGGGAACAATATCTCGAATTTTGGAAGCAGTTAGTGGCAGTTGTTGACAGGTGACAAGTATTGAAGTATAAACAGGTTGTGTATGTATGATTTAATATACACGATTACAAAAGAGCTACAAAGAGTTTCATGCTTTTAAGATATATTAAATTGGCAGATTTATCTAATATGCCATTTATCTCCAAGCAATCTTTCAGGCTTGGTTTAACCAGGACACTGAATGCAAAATGTGGAACAGTAAACTATATGTGTGTGTATAGACATACATGTATGTGTGCTTGTGTATATATATGTATATATATATATATATATATATATATATATATATATATATATATATATATATACTTAAGGTAAGGTGTGAAGTTGTATGGCTCAGTGGTTAGAGCATCGAGCTTACAATCGAGAGGTTGAGTTCAATTCCCAGACTGGGCTGTGTGTTGTGTTCTTGAGCAAGACACTTTACTTCACGTGGTTCCAGTTCACTCAGCTGTAGAAATGAGTTGCGACATCATAGGTGCCAAGCTGTATTGGCCTTTGCCCATCCCTTGGATAACATCAGTGGCATGGAGAGGGGGAGGCTGGTATGCATGGGCAACTGCTGGTCTTCCATACAGTCAAATGACTGAAACATGTAAAAGTATGTATGTGTGTTTGTGTATATAAATGATAATGATATATATATATATCTTATATATTTCTTATTTCTTTTACAGCAAAGAACCCAATTGTGAATGAATTTCTAGTACAAATCAAAGGTAATTCCGAACTGTCTGCAATGTTTGAAGCAATACAGAAAGACGTCTCTTCCACTGGGTCAGATTCCTTGATGGACATCAGCTGAATGCACTCACTCCCTTCTTAGCTCTAACTTTCTTATCTCTTATCATCCTCTGTGCCTTTATTTACAGCTTGTCTCTTCATGTTCACACTTATACTTAACAAACAACATAGAGATGATGATGATGATGAAGAAGAAGAAGCAAGTTTCTATGGCAACATCTGAAATATTGATTGACTTGCATTTTCTTCTCCTGGAGAATATCATCTTCTGACTAAGGAATTACTATTAACACACACACATACACACACACACACACATACACACACTCATACACTGCTTCTGTCTGTCTGTCTCTCTCTCTCTCTCACACACACACACACACATACATACATACCCATACACAATTGATGTCTATACTTTAGTTTTCTCTGATTTTCCATGTCTGTTTACGTCAGACCATTATTTCATAAAGATTTCCTGTTCCTTGCTTTCTACCTCCCCCTCTCTTTCTCTCTCTCTCTCTCTCTCTAATTAAGTGTGCCATTAATTGCAGTTAGCCTCTGTCCATTTGTCTCACTTGATCCATTTATTGCTGACTTGTTGATTGCTCGGATTATGTTTCTGATATGGCGAGAAAAAAAAAGAGAAGAAAAAAAAAAGAAAAAAACTGAAAATAAATAAACAAACACCCCCCACCCCAGACTGGACAATGCAGTTTTTTTATGTCCAAACCCCGCCCCCCACCTCTGCATTTCCTTTTCTTCTTTACAGAGTATAAAAATAAATAAAACAAAAAAATTAATAATAAAAAGAAAAACTGAATAAAGTTTCTTTTTCCCCTCCTCCCTAAATGTGAAAATGTTTCTTTTTTTTGTGAGATTTCTCTTCTAATTATTATTGAGATTTTTTTCATTTTTTAAAAAATGTATTTTAAAAGAAATCTTTAACAACAAAACCCATCTCTGTTCTTTTAAACTAGCTTTACTGTGTATATTTATAGCCTCAGGCCGACCGAAGCCTTGTAAGGGGATTTAGTAGATGGAAACTGAAAGAAGCCTCTTGTATGTATGTATGTGTGTATATATATATATATATATGACAAGCTTCTTTCAGTTTCCATTTACCAAATCCACTCACAAGGCTTTGGTCAGCCTGAGGCTGTAGTAGAAGACACATCACACTCAGGTGCTACACAGTGGGACTGAACCCAGGACCATGTGGTTGATAAGCAAGCTATTTACCACACAGCCACTCCTGCACTTATTAGAAAGAATAAGATAAAGAGACCAATAGCAAAGATATAATTATATTTTATGTATAAAGTCTTACAGCTGTTTCAGGGAAAATCCAATGTATCCCTTCATCGGAGACGGTAATAGTAGAAGAATGGATTATTACATCTATAAGAGGAGATTTGTAGTAAGTGGGAGCGATGCGTAGAAGAAAGAACAAAGAAGAAAAAGTACTTGGAGTATAGTTCCATTCCAACAGTAGATATCCATGTAAAGAATCCTTGTGGTTATTTTCCGGAGATAGTTGGAATGGAACTATACTTCTTTGTTCTTTCTTCTACGCATCGCTCCCACTTCTTACTGCAAATCTCCTCTTATAGATGTAATAATCCATTCTTCTACTATTACCGTTTCCAATGAAGGGATACATTGGATTTTCCCTGAAACAGCTGTAAGACTTTATACATAAAATATAATTCTACCTTTGCCATTGGTTTCTTTATCTTATTCTTTCTTTACATATATATATATATATATATATATATATATATATATATATATATATATATATATATATATATATATATATATATATATATATATATATATATATATATATATATACACGCTAATACACGGCCCATGTTATATTCCTCACTCGTGTTGCAACCACGTCAGGGGCATAACTAGCCGGTATACAGCACTTACTCGGTATTACCTGTATCTTTAGGGTTTGGTTGACTCCAATACCCTTCATAACCTTTATATATATATATAAAATTCATTTTAAAAAAAACAGAAAAAAAAGACCACAAGGAAAAAGCAACAATGCAACCACATGCAAAGTATTAATAGGATGCTCAGAGAAGGAAAAGAGTGGTGGTTTTATGTTTCGAGCATAGCTCTTCTTTGGGAACAGGAAACATCGGAAAGTCCAAAAAACTATATGTATGTATTTGTGTGTCTGTCTGTCCCTCACCATCACTTGACAACCAATGTTGGTGTGTTTACATCCCTGTAAACTAGTGGTTTGGCAAAAGGGACTGATAGAATAAGTACTAGGCTTACAGAGAATAAATCCTGGGGTCAGTTTGTTCGACTAAAGGCGGTGCTCCAGCATGGCCACAGTGAAATGACTGAAACAAGAATATATCTTTATCCTATATTTATTTCAGTTATCAATTAGATTGCTGTCATGCTGGAGCACCACACACACACACATATATATATATGTGTATATATATATATATATATGTAAACACACATATGATGGTCTTCTTTCAGTTTCCATCTATCAAACCCATTCACAAGGCTATAGTGGAAGACGCCCAAAGTGCCATGCAGTGGGACTGAACCCAAAATCATGTGGTTGGGAAGCAAGCTTCTTACCACATAGCCACTTATATATATACATGAGGTCTGATCAATAGGTATCCAGACTGTTGCTTTAGTAGCGAAGCTGAAACACACAGAGTGCTTGGAAGGAAGGTGTGTAGCGTGTGATTGTCGCATTGACCATGACAGAAAGTTGTCATGGCAGTACCTGCTCAGAGGCCTACACAAAGCCGCAGAAAATATGAACCGCACACAAGTGTACGAGTGATTCAGACATTTCCAAGATGGCCGAAAAAAATGTCGATAACGACGACTGTTCTGGGAAACCTGCCACCAGCAGAACTGAGCAAAGCATCACAGCTGTGAGGGGAAACTAGAATCACCATCCGTGAGTTATCAGAGGATGTGCAGATTGTTTACGATTCAGTTCAGTCCATTATCACTGAAGATTTGAGTACGAAATGCTTGTCTGCTAAGTTTAAGACAAAACTGCTTTCAGCTGACCAAAAGAACACTCGGGCGGGGCGGGGGGAACCCTGCTGTACACTTTCACTCTTTCTTCCTGTTCCTGTTGTACCCGTATTTCAAAGGGTCAGCCTTGTCACGCTAACTCTCCGAGAACTACGTTAAGAGTACAGTACACGTGTCTGTGTGGAATGCTCAGCCACTTACGCGTTAATTGAATCAACTGGAACCCTCGTCGCAGTAATCGACGGAGTACCGTAGTATAAAGAGGTGTTATGCCTGTTGAAAACAAACGTAATATATAACAGGAAGAAAGTTGTGAAAGAATACAGCAAGGTTCGCCCCCGCCGAAGTCTCGTGGAGCTTTAGGTGTTTTCGCTCAATAAACACTCACAACGCCCGGTCTGGGAATCGAAACCGCGAGTTCGCTGCCCTAAACATTGGACCATTGCGCCTCCACTTCAAATATTATTTAATAGATTAACCTTTCTGCTGTATTTTACATTCTCATTTCAAATCTCATCAACATCGACTTTGCCCTGGGTCTTTTCAATAAAATTTACGGTGCTCCAGCATGGCCGCAGTCAAATGACTGAAACAAGTAAAAGAGTAACTGTTCGCTGCTTCTGCCCCAGAAAGTTCAGCCTTGTATCAATGTTAAAAACACCTTTAGCCTTGTGCTACCCTTCCGCCTTCCATTATTAGATGTATTCTAATGTTTGAAGTAAGATTTTCTGTTGCTAAAGTAAAGTTTTCTAAACCAACAACTAAATAACCTCTCATATATATATATGTGTGTGTGTGTGTGTATATATATATATATATATATATATATATATATATATATATACACACACATACACGCACCATGTGTAGGTTGCCAATACATATATACACACACATACACATATGTAGTTTGCCAATTCTACTTATGAATGTCTGCACATCGGTCATTATATTTTCTCACTGTTGTGACGTTTTGGTCTAAAGTTTTAATTGGTTGATGGCAAAAGTTCAAAGTTTCAGCTTGTTATGGATGGAACCTCCTTCAACCACTTTAGACATTCTCAGTGACTTAAACTCGGTGACGTTGGAAGAAAAGCCATTGGTCAGTTATTCATTTCGTATTGCTTGGGTTTTAGTCCAACTTGTTTATGGGTATAATTCTTGAAATACCTGGCGGTGAATGTTAAACAATCTAAAAGCTGCGCAATACTATCAGAATCATGGGGATCTTTGTGATTTGACGGGCAACATTTTTTTATACTTCGAATACTTGTATATTTTGTGTTATAGAACAGATAAAAAAATTTGTATTCGAAGTTATTTCATGTAAAAAATTGTCGTATTTCGGTAATTTCAACCAATCACTGACGTCTATTGAGGTAAAAACAATTACGCCCTGGAATGTAAACAACGGTGTTACGGGATTTTTTCCCTTGAATAAAATTAGTACCGTTGTTTGTCAACAAAAACTATCAGCGGTATATTTTTCGTTTGTCAGTTATTTATGACATCGTTCGTGCGTTTGTACTGGTTTTAGCTTTAGGGTTAGGGTTAGTTTTAGGATTACGGTTAGGGTTATGATTATTTTTGCCATAACCTTAACTCTAACCCTATAACTCATAACCCTAACCCTAACCCCAACCCTAACCCTAAAACCCCAACCCTAAAACCCTAAACCCTTACTAGGGAATAATGATATAATTAAACAGAGAATAACACACTTGACACCGAACAGCACTAACTGTATTCAGCTGAATAGACGTCAGTGATTGGTTGAAATTACAGAAATTCGACAACTTTAACATGAAATAACTTTCGATGTACAATTTTTTGTTAAGAAGGTTAAGAGAAGAAGTTGTTTTATATGACACATTCTACCAGTGTCCCAAGTTTGAAAGTGTTTCGTTAAGAAAACAAATGTTGCCCGTCAAATCACAAAGATCCAATTAAATAAATTATACACTGCCTGTTTTTGGCAAAGGGTCGGTCTTTCAAAATCTACTGTTGTTCAAGTAATTATCTTTTGCGTAATCCCTACCAAATTGGTGGACTTGGGGGCACATCGTAGAAATAGATGAATCTATGATGTGCAAGCGCAAATACAACGGAGGACGGGATGGAGAGGATAAAAATAGGTTTTTAGTCTTTGTACCTGACCGTTCTTCTGAAACTCTTCTACCACCTATTAAAAAAAACGGTTTATCAAACCAGGGACGACTATATATTCTGATTGTTGGAGTGCGTACAATGGGATTACTGAAATAGATGTGACACCGAAATACACCCTGGAAGAACGTAAAACGACCTTTTATGGGGAAGATTCAGCAAAAAAAAATTTTTTACTTTGCTTAAAAAAAATTATTTACTTTATTTTAAGAAAAACCCATACAGGTTTCGCGCATTCGCGCTAGATAGTCGTAGGATCGACTAGTCACAACTAGCTAGCGCGTATGCGAGTGCGCGCACCGAGACCACTCTTCTTGAATAGTACCCAGAATCACTATAATTATAGAGAGTGATTATATTTAAAAAAATTATATATATATATATATATATATATATATATATAGTGAAAGTAATACTTTGACCATCACGGCTGTTACGTTCCAAAACGCTCCGCCATAGGTGAAAATCTGGGAAGTAGAAACAGTATTGTACTCTTTTACTTGTTTCAGTCATTTTGACTGCGGCCATGCTGGAACACCGCCTTTAGTCGAGCAAATCGACCCCAGGACTTATTCTTTGTAAGCCTAGTACTTATTCTATCGATCTCTTTTGCCGAACCGCTAAGTTACGGGGACGTAAACACATCAGCATCGGTTGTCAAGCGATGCTGGGGGGACAAACACAGACACACAAACATATACACACACATACATATATATATATATATATATATATATATATACATATGTAGTAACGCCTTGTCTCGTGCGCATGCGTAGTCATCAATATCCAAGTTTGGCGCCCTGATTCTTTCTCTTTTCTCGCCGGCCGGCGAAGAGGAAACACAGGTCCAACAGAGCTCTCTCACATGAGCGTGGTCGTATCAAGCTGTCTCTCCAACATTCCAACTCTGGGGACAGCTCACAACAACATTCCGGCGTCTCAGCAACCATGCTCTCTCACAGAAGGAGTCTCAGCAACCAAGATTAAAGATGCCTATTTTCCTCCATAAATAAATATTGTTGTGTTGATAGTTCAGAGTTCTGCGTTTCGTTGTTATTTAGAATTTAATATAGGAAAGCAGGTGTACACCTAATGGTGTATAACCACTTTCCTATAAAAGTGGTGACCCCCGAGTAAGAACAACCGCAGCCGGGGATTCTGATCTACCGACCGACAATACTACACTAGCCGCCGCTGACATAAGTAAATACGGCACTTTTCTATAACTGGTGACCCGACTAAAAGAACGACTGCAGCCGAAAATCTGAACTGCGACCAATAATGCTACATTTGGTACCCCAAGCTAAAAAGATCTACAGACCTCATTTCAACAGCCATTAAATTCGTTTGCTTCGCGACGTTCAACATCAGGATTGCCTCTACATTCTCATCAAACAAGTGAAAAGCTAAGAAAATTTTTTCTACGTTAAAGTTTTTCCTTTTATCAATGACTTCCTTAGCCTATAACCAAAAACTTCTTTACTGCTAAGATCTTTGTGGTTTTTCACACAAAAAACTTCACGGTTATTTCATTCTAACAATTTTTTGAGCAATTTCCTACGTGTTTTACGAGACGTCAATTCATTCTTACACAGCGTCCTCTACTTGCTGAAAATAGCAGTAAAAATGCACAGTTACATTTCAGTGAGTACATAACATTTATTGATGCTTACTTGTTCCCAGTTCAGCATATTTCACACCTCTCCGTTTCTCTCGGCCGGAGAATGGGAGAGTTACTGACTTATCTTCATTTGCACGGGATTTTCTTTTTTTTTTTGGTCATTTTCGCTCGCAGCTCCGAATTCATGACAGCATTTTCCAGCAATGCCACCAAATAGACGCCCTGTTAAATTTCTCTCTCTTGATACGCACCAACAGCTACCATCCCGCTTCTAATGGAATGGTTGAGCGTTTTCATAGGCAATTTAAGGCTGCCTTACACGCCTCACCCAACCCGCAGTCTTGGGTTTGAATTTCTTCAAGGTCGACGCTAATGGTCGTACAGAGATTGTGTCTGTCGACCGTCTGAGAAAGCGTACCTTTTCAAACACCACACACCACTGTCAACATCATTACCACTACACATACAGAACACAGCCAGTTTTACAGCGACGACATCAACAACCACGACGAACTACAAGCATCACCCCCCCGACGTCGCCAACAACGTACTACCAGCATCGCCAACATCAACATGATTTCTCCAAGTACACAAGCAACCAGCATCAACAAGCGCGGTTTTATTTCGACTCTGTTAGAGTGGATGTTTTCCACTCACGTTCAACAGACCATCCAGAATGTTCAGTACCAGGTAACACAAGTCCTAGCATCCGACGCTCAACTACAGCTCTGCTCACTGACCACAACTTCCTGCGTATTAACATTCCAAATCTCCTTGTGTAACTTTTATAGAATATTCCGTACCAGGTAACACAAGTCTCAGCATCGACGCTCAACCACAGCTCTGCTCCTTTGACCACAACTTCCTGCGTATGGACATGCTATAATCTTGTGTAACTCTTATACGAACTGGATTTTTTCTCTACAGACACTTTTAATGTGTTCTGTGTTTTTCTCACACACACACTTGTGCACTCATACATTTTCTTTCCTTTCAGAAAAAACAAACAATCAGACTTTTACATCCCGTGATGTCAGTTCCTGGACAGTGGTCATCACGGTTGTTTTATCATTGTCTCATTTGTTTTTCACTAGGTGGCATTTACTGCCCATTTTACTTGCATGTTTTCTTTCATCAATTCATTTGTACATTGCATGCATGTATCTCACAAGTGTACATTCATTTCTTTGTGTGTGTTTGTGCCACATCTTGTGGTTGGTTTCAGTGGCCATCCTGCCTCAGGCGTTCCTCCAATTTTCTATTTTCGTGCGTTCCGCACTAGCAGGGGAGCCCTGTAGTAACGCCTTGTCTCGTGCGCATGCGTAGTCATCAATATCCAAGTTTGGCGCCCTGATTCTTTCTCTTTTCTCGCCGGCCGGCGAAGAGGTAACACAGGTCCAACAGAGCTTTCTCACATGAGCGTGGTCGTATCAAGCTGTCTCTCCAACATTCCAACTCTTGGGACAGCTCACAACAACATTCCGGCGTCTCAGCAACCATGCCTATTTTCCTCCATAAATAAATATTGTTGTGTTGGTAGTTCAGAGTTCTGCGTTACGTTGTTTATTCCGAATTTAATGTACGGAAGTGGGTATACACCTAATGGTGTATAACCAATTTCCTACACATATATACGACGGGCTTCTTTCAGTTTCCGGCTACCAAATCCACTCACAAGGCTTTGGTCGGCCCGAGGCTATAGTAGAAGACACTTGCCAAAGGTGCCACGCAGTGGGACTGAACCCGGAACCATGTGGTTGGTAAGCAAGCTACTTACCACAATTTTTATAAATTGTATATATTTATTTTATTATAAATGCAAAACAACACCACAGATGAATCGACGTAAGCTTAAGTAATAAACCGCCATATAGTGAGGAATTACTGTGTGCGAATATATATATATTTATATATATATATATATATATATATAGCTTTTTAAAGTTATCTCTACAGGTTTTTTATAGAATTTAGAAGACGAGCTGGCAGAAATGTTAGCACGCCAGGCGAAATTCTTGGCGCTATTTCGTCCGTCTTTATGTTCTAAGTTCAAATTCTGCTGAGGTCACTTTGCCTTTCATCTTTTTTGGGGTCGATGTAATGGACTTATCCCACTTCCCTCTAGATTGCTGGCCTTGTGCCTAAATTTGAAACCAATATTGGATTTTAAAAAAAGGCAAAAGAGTAGGACCTCTCTCCATGTGGCTCTTTACAGTTTAAAGTCATGTTCCCTAGAAGGGAATAATTATCGAGAAAGCTTCATTTGTATTCCTCTACTTCCTTTCCCTAACCGACACGGCTCACGCCACCACCTGCAGAAACAGCAGCCAAATCTCTTTTAAATCACACTTGGCTAGTGTCATAAGAGCGGGAGACATGTATCCAACATGTTATAGTCCTTTGAACAAAATCAGTGATTTGGGAACCAGAACTAAACGAGATGTCGATCAAATAGGCGTCATAGTAGTGTCAAATTAGAAAAGAAGAGAGACTCCACCTGAAGCTATTTGCATCATAAACTCACCTGTAAAATATGTCACCTCACCTTTTTCCATTTGTCAGTCAGAAATATATTATCAGAGTCGATACCAATTTCACAGTAGTGTTGATTTGCTCTTAAAACTCGTTCATATTTTAGTTAACATAGATCATTGTGTGCGAGCAGATGCGTATTTTCTCTCCTTGATAAACTGGACAGACGACTTATAATTATTTCAAATTTGTACTTTTTTTCATGCACTTCTTCCCATTCATACTTCATATATATTCAGTGTATATCCATACATCAACTATCAAATGGTGAAATCTATTAATAGCGCCGGTCGCTTTTGTCATGATTTTTTTGTCGTATCTACCCAAATGCAAGAACCTGTTATACTAGATGACATTACAATTTCATTCCCCACCCTCGTTTATGTTTTAAGCCTATGATTGTTGTTGTTTTACTGGGTGAAGTTTGTTAAAATTTGTGTGAAACCAGTTCTTTCTGCGCAAGGAAAATTCAGCCATATTACCAGGTTTCATCTATGATCAACGGACAAAAAACTGTTTCTAATCAGAAACGGCGACGAACGTCGACCTACTTTGAATTGCAGTTTCAGATTGAGGTCCAACGCTTTCATTTGTGTAGGACGGTAACAGTGGTTGGAGAGAACTTTTTTTTATAATTGATAGTTTTGTTACACAGTTGCTACCTTGAGAATTGCTTGTAGGGCAGGATTCGTGACGGACGAATTGTAGACAATGAGTATCAAACGAATCTGAATGAACTAAACAGAAATAACTGACGACGTAAACTCTGATGTACGTAAAGTAATAAACCTTTGATAAATGTATTCTCGCCTCCACTAGTTTGTTTGCACATAACTTAACAAAGCTATATGCTGTCATTCTGGACTTTGATGTCAACAAATAAGCTATCATAACCACCGAACCAAATCGAAAAACGTGAGCCAGTCTCTATAATTTGGCTGCAATATGGCGTAGTTGGTAAAGCTGTACTGAATTGTTATTTTTATAGCAATACAATGCCTTTCAATGTAGGTTTGTTTGCGTGCGGCTGATCCAAGGTTCAACAACAAGCAAAATGAGTCAACGAGAGAAGGCCTCTACACGATCGCTTGACCTGTTAGAAATAGTAACCAAATTTCCCTCAAATCCTACCCTACTGTCTTAATTTAGGGAACCATGCATGGAACAGTGTAATCTCAAAGAAATAGGAAGACGAGATAATATTTTTGAGATACAAATTAAGAGAAAACTGGACGGAGAGGGTGATGTAGCTCCTGGCCTTGTCAGCTCCAATCAAACCACCCAACCCATGCAAACATGGAAAACAGATGTTAAAATGATGACGACGATGATGATGATAATGGTAATTCTTTCCTGAGACATCCTTACTACATGTCTGTAGTATAGGAGATGTGATCTTTCCATTCGGAGGAGAAGTGGCTCTACCTGGAGTGGGGCTGTGGAGTCGGAGTCGGTAAAACCATACCAACTCTTACTCACAATATCTTTTATTCTTTAATATAAACCAGTTATAACATATAGGCCTACTCTAAGTACAAGCGTACGCACATGCTTTATGAGATATGTAGATCACAATCATTTGATTAAATAAAGTGGAGTTGGAGTTGAAGGTGCCAATAGTAGAGGAGTCGGAGTCAAAGTTTTTTGTTTCGACTCCACAGCTCTGACCTGAAGCGCTTGTCTGATCTCCGAGCTTCGCATTCTATCAAGTAACGTTACTCCTGAGACCCTTCAGAGGGTCTGCATCTTGGTCGCTTGAATTCGCAATTCAATTCTTTCATTCATTGCCCAAGATGCATGTCCACAGGTAAAGGTAGGCACAAACACTAAATTGAAGAAAACGAATTTGGTTTTTACTCCTAGGTCCTTTCTTCTGATGACCGAATATTGAAGCTGGCACATTACTGTACCAGATCTTGCAATCCTTGCACTTAATTCTGCTTCCTACATTTCCTCGACCCTGAGATACTTGAACATTTCCACCTACTTCAGTGGAACTCCACTCACGTGTTAATAAAATACTACCTTACAAAACTAGTTTTATCATAACATTTTAATGACAGACGTGGATACAATTATTGAATCTGCTCTTTATTTCAACTGAGTTCTTGTAAATTTCCATTTTGGTTGTGAGTCATTGAAACCCGACCGATCTGTTGTCAAGCACCTGTTGGATATTTATTTCTGAGTATCCTGCACTGTTTCGACTTCATAGATTCATTGCAGTCTGGTGAAAAAAAAATTGGGAAGGTGCCGCAGACTAGGTTTCTTCAGTTTCAGATATTTTATTTCCAAAAACTAAACTTTGACTGAGATTTGTAGATTGTCCATTGAGTCCAGGGTCCTGCTGTAATTTCATTAGTTCCATTTCCACAGCAGACGATTCTGTAACGAGTGTCTGGAGTACTGGATAGCCATTGATGACTCCATCAACAAAGTCCAAGCAAGGCTGCATTCTCTGCAAGTCATCAAACTGAGTTAAGAAATTATCAAGGAATACTTGTTGTTTATCTTTATATTCTTCCATCTATTTCAAAATCAGGGATTATGCTTACCGTCAGAGAGATTGCAAAACTCACCAAAGTTTTTGTTTCACAATGTCTGTAAACAATTCTTATTTTATTCCGAAAGTTAAACATTAAATAAAATCAAAAACAATGTTATTCTACATAAGAATTTTAAGTTGGCAGTTTGTGAATGGTTCTTTATCTTAGAAAGAACATCAAGTTTTGCATTCTTTCAGATTTTTATGATTAAAATAACTGTCAAGAGATCTGTTAACCTATTTTAAAAAGTTAAACTAATAAAACACACACACACACACACACATAATTGACCATCACGTTCCAGCACTTCAATAAAGTTTCTAAAATGTTGGTGACTCTTTCAACTGAAGTGTCTAAAAATGACAATTTCAAGACAGATTCTATGACATTGTCCTACTTGAAGCATTCATGATGGAGAATATGATAATGACGGGGAAAACTGTAGATTGCTTGATCTCAGGTCAGCTTTTATTGAGCAGACTTTTAATCAAAGACTCTCCAACCGCCGCTGTCCTGTCATTTTACGCACGTCCAAGTTAGCCAGAACCACATTATTTTATGTATTCATTTTTAAGAATGATTTGAGGGGCATTTGGTTGCAAGTTTTATCAGATCAAGCTTCTTCAATAGCACATTCCTCACTGGTTTGTTAAACACTTATAGCGGTTTTACCATGTTGCAAGACCAAAGATTTGAACCCCATTCTCTAAGTTATGAGGCTAGTTCCATGAATGGACCACGCACTTATCACGTATATGTTCTATTTATCAAGCTATCGGCTTGCAGGAGATCATCTCAAATGTCCTTAAGATTGGTGCCTTTTCCACAAGTCATAAGCAGTTTGGAGCTAAAAATCTTAGCAATCTAGGAACACACATTTCAGCTCTCACCACAAGCAATCTAGATGAGAGCAGATGCTTAGCAAGATTCGGTGGACTAACACCTCTCTGTCTCTTACTCCAAGATAACCAATGGCTGAGTAAAATAACAACAACAAAAAAAACAGTTAAAGACATATTATTTCATTCTTGCTCAAGCAACCAGAGATATATATTCAGATAAACTCACATCTCAAGTTTCATTTGAGACCAATTCGTCCCTGTCTCAAGAATGAGCCATTAACGACTGTAGGACATAGTGAAAGTTGATCCCTATCTCCTAAGTTTCTGCAGTGACTGTCTGAAAATCCCTTATTATATAGGTACAGTCTTTCTTTTAATAAATATAAATATAAAATGTTCGCAAGATTTATCTCTGTTAACAACACACCCAGACTAATCCATAATCTTACACCAAAATCTTTGATGGCAACAAAGAAGACCAACTCACTTCGATCCCATCACAACTCTCCCAGCAGAGCCACTTCCGGTGCATCTAGGTCTTTAACTAAACCCATCCCAGATCTCCATCTGACTTCGTGCCTTTTTCCTTCTTTAATCTTTTTTGACCCGGAATTTCTTTAATCTCTGTACCCTCCCATCAGACATAACATAAACATTAGGATTTCAATGAAATCATTAAATGTCGATCTTTCAATTTAAGCAAATATAAATGTGACATGAGACCAACTCTAATACTATTTCTGATAAAAAGAGATTGTAGCAAGATTCGAAACTGAAGCGGCACATTGCCATGTTAAAATCACGGTTTAGTAATAGTTTTAGTAAATTATGGTAATTTTTTATATTAACACCCGCACGATTTTCATTAAGAAAACTCGGATTTTTTTGCGTGGAATCAAGTACCTTCACCTCCTAATATGCTGCAAATCCCTTATTTTGGTTCAGAAAAAGGGGAGCGCTGCCCCCCCCCCCTCTATCCTAGAATCATTGGAATTTTTTTTTTTTCGTTGAATGAATTCCTGTGACCTCCTAATATACTACAAAACCCTTTTTTGGATCCGTAAAACGGGGTGGGGTGAGGTGGAAGCCTCGGAAATTTCACCCCACCCCTATTGATCTTTTCACCCGCACGATTTTTAGTAAGGACCATAATTTTGTTGTTATTTAGCCTCAAATCGACCCCGATACAGCAAATCTATCATCAAAGACATTCCAGCCTTCAGCAAACCGACTTTTTAGGGATAATCTAGGCATTATGTACAATGGGTGTGTGATTTAGGTAGGGGGATACTTTGGCTACTATTTTTAGCGTGTCGAGCGACCAGGTAGAGGCTCTTTCATTGGTACGATTGCGTAATGAGATTTGTTTTTACACATATATATATCTATGTATATATATCATCGACATATACGTATATATATCATTGGCACTTATCAAACACGAATTTGGCCATTGTCACTCTGTAACTTCTGCTTGTTATTAGTGTGTGTGTGTGGTGTGTGTGTAATGGACCCGGAAGTTGTTCGCAAACAGCAGCAGTAATTTTCTTCAGCTAAATACACGTCATTGATTGGTTAAAATTACCCAAATACGACAACTTTAACACGAAATAACTTCTAAAATACAAAATTTTGTCAAAAACGTTAAGAGTAAACCCTGTTCTATGCGACACATTATACCAGTATCCGAAGTTTCAAAGTGTTTAGTTAAAAAAAACAATTAATCAAAAAATATGGCCGTCAAATTGAATAAATCCGTTATTTACACAACTTAGTAGACAGGAGCCACGATTCTACGACATGAACTTAGCGTGTATATTTTCTATCTTGGCAGCTTAATTCCACTTAATCAACAGTTTTGCAACAGCTACAGAATTATCCTCCCAGTGTGTAAACTTTGTTACAATTTCTAATCCATGACCAACATGGAAATTCTTTACGCAGTAAAATAAAATTACTGTTAATTGTTCGCCGGGTGTCGTTATATTCTTACACGCACCTACTTTGCGACACAACCGATACACACGGGTCTCGCCTACGATTCGTCCATATGAACGGACACCTCATTTCCGCGGTCATCTCCGCCTTAATCCAACTCATTAAGTGTTGATGTCTTTTTTTTGTGTGTGTGTATGTGTGTCTATTGACTACTTCAGTCTGTCTCTCGTACACTTTGTTACTAAGCAACTTTTGAATCCAGTCACTCGCTGAGCAACTGCAGAAAATTTACTTTTGTTGACAAATATTGATTCCCGTCAGCTGCCGTCTGATAACTGTGATAACAATGTCACTACAATCTCCGATTTAGTTAAGTTGGAAGAATTATTTCAGTTTAAAGCTAACAAATCCACCCATACGGATATATCTTCACTTATGATAACATTGAACCAAGTTGAAGAGAAAGAAACGTTCTGAATTAAAATCCGGTTTAGGTTAATGGTTAGTTCTTGCTTTTTATTCTTGCAAAGCCTATAAAGTAAATACCAGGTGCATGCTGAAGACGGTTCGTTTGAATGTACATCTACCCTGAATGTGTTAATTCGTGGCAATGTAAGAAACATCATTATATCCCTCGATGCTCGTCGGTGTTCTATATTCAAATCGGAATTGATAAGGCTAATAATAGATATTATGTCACCACTTGGAAAATAGGTGAAACCATTCAGTCTGTGGCAGGGAAAAACGTATACAGAGACAAGCTATATCGCATGTGTCATCAAAATATATCCAAACAAGAAAGTGCAAACATTATTATTATTATTATTATTATTATTATTATTATTATTATTATTATTATTATTATTATTCAGTAGTTTTATTTTTATAACGTGCTTTCACTTCACTACCGAGCGCAGCTCTGTGCGCCTTGGGTATGTGCTGTGGTGCTCTTATGTTTACTGTATTGAAAGTGTTTTGCGTAGAATGTGTGCAGTACCCAGTAGTGCAATTTTCTGTATGTTATATATATTTGTAAGTCCTGCTATTTTTGTTATGTATTTGTCTGAATATTTTTTTATTATACCTAAGGCACCTACTATGATAGGAATTGTTTCTGTTTTTAGATTCCACATTCGAGTTATCTCTATTTCCAGGTCTTTGTATTTTGAAAGTTTTTCCATTTCTTTTAGAGAAACGTTGTCATCTGCTGGTATTGATACATCAATTAGAAAGCATTTTTTTTCTTCATGATCTTTGACAACTATATCTGGTCTATTTGCCTTAATTTCTCTATCTGTGTGTGTGTGTGTGTGTGTTATTATTATTATTATTATTATTATTATTATTATTATTATAGGAGCAGGCGTGGCTGTGTGGTAAGAAGCTTTCTTCCCAAACACCTGGTTCCGGGTTCAGTCCCGCTGTATGACACCTTGGTAATTATACAGTCCGCTATAGTGCACCCATCCTGAAATGACAAAAGCGGAGATTGACCAACTAAATCGCACTACTCGAAAGACAATGACATTGCATGGTGCCCTCCACTCTAAGGCAAATGTACACAGGATCTACATGAAGAGCGGTAAAGGTGGATGTGGGCTGATTAGCATACGGGAGTGCATCAACAGTGAAGAAAAAAACATGGCAGAATATTTGGTAAACAGCAAACAAGACCTGCTACAGTATGCAGCTAGTGCAGAAGGAATCAACAAAAATGGACTTGAGAATGCTCATGAATTCAAATCAAAAACAGCCAACGAGAGAGAAGAAACCCTACTTCGTATGGAATTACATGGTCCCACCGTGAAACCAACAAATTAAAAGACCAGGGAGCATCATGGAGGTGGCTCCAGAAGGGTGATCTAAAAAAGAATACTGAAAGCCTAATCATTGCTGCCCAGGCCAGGCATTGAATACCAACTTAGTCAAAAAGAATATATACCACATAAGTGGAACGGACTTCTGCAGAATGTGTGGAAAGAGGTTCGAAAGCGTAACTGTGAAAGTCTTGCGCAGAAAGAGTATAAGCGTAGACATGACAAACTAGCCCAAAACCTCCACTGGCTGCTATGCCGTAAGTATGGATATAAGGTTACGAGTGCTTGATACCAACATACACCGGAAAAAGTAATAGACGAAAAAGGGAAGGCAAAAATCCTCTGGGACTTTGATTTTCAGACAGACACAGTGTTAGATCACCGAAGGCCGGATATAGTAACCTTTAGGAGGGACAACAAAAGTGCCTACTAATCGACGTAGCAGTGCCAGGAGCTCAACATCTCATCATGAAAGAAAGAGAAAACGTTGATAAATATGAATACCTGAGAATTGAGATCGCTAAGATGTGGCAGCTACGAGAGTCGAACATAAACGTTATCCCTATTGCCATCGCAGCATTGGGCTCAAAACCACCCAATGTGAAAAAAAGACATCTGAAAACCTTAGAGATATCCTATAATCTAGATGCATTGCAAAATTCGGCATTACTTGGAACTGCATGCATATTGCGTTAAGTACTTTCTGTCTGAGGTCCTTGTTGTGACTTGATAAACAGTACAAGCCCCCGGTAGACACAATATCTTCAATCAATAACCTCACGATATTGCATACTGTGTGACGCCAATAACGACGACCCTTTCTGCTAGAGGCACAAGGGCCTGAAATTTGGGGGGAAGAGAGTAGTCGATTACTGATCCCAGTGCTTGACTGGTACTTATTTTATCGATCCCAAAAGACGAAAGCAAAGTCGGCCACGACAGAATTTGAACTCTGAACGCACGGACGGACGAAATACCGCAAAGCAATTTATTAATACTATCAATAAAAAGAATTAATTATTAATAAAATCATCAGCGTAAGCCTCCTTTGGCCGGGAGGAGCAAGCAGTTTTTATTTGTCTAGTGGCTGCAGCGAAAGAGGTTTAACGGTGATCGTTATAACGGCTAATTGGGTACCACTTTTATAATGTGGTATGTTATTTATACTGGGATAGATAATAAATACAATTTATTTCTTGAGTAAGAATCTATATTGATAAACCCGTCACTTATAACTTAATTATAAGTGTCATCACTATACATAAATCTCAACTAAAGCTACATAAAGGCCGTAGTAAAATATATATACATCAAAACGCCTAACGGACATAAACGTGCATGTATATTGAAGATAAATAAGTTCGTGTTCGCTACAAAATACAGTTTCATAATTGCAGAAATAAATTTCATTAACAGGTTGAAAAGAAGTGAAGAAAGAAAATATTTACTACATTGGTTTATTTATGTATGTTTAATATTTACAATACATTTTGAAGTAAGGTAATTATTTGTCGTAGAGCAGTGGTTGCCAAACTTTTTAGAGACGCGACCCACCATTTATGACACCAGTTTATGGCGACCCACTTAACTCTACTGGGTAAAAACATTAATGTAAGAAACAAAACGTTTTATAACTGTTTCAACGTCTCCATACCCTATGAGCAGGTATTAAACTCTAATACAAAACCTCGAAGCAGTAACTGTTATCGGCTCGGTCAGTGTTGTACTGCGCCTAGTTAAAGTTCTCTATAAATAAGTAAAAACAGACATTTCCTTTTTACAATTACGCTACGAATAAATAACTTGAGAAAATGACCACCTCTGATTTGTTAAGTTCGTGAAAAAAACCTACTGCTTAATAAAACAACCAGTCTGGTATTGAAAACATGAGTCTTGAACTATCTCGATAGACAGCAATTAATCAAAGCTAATGCGTAATTTTACAACTTTTTGCGACCCACTTGGATTCCGTTCACGACCCATCAGTGGGTCGCGACTCATAGTTTGGGAACCACTGTCGTAGAGAGTTACGACATAAATTTTATACTAGCTAATGCTTTCATACTAAACTACTAGAGTTTACACAACAATTTAAATAAGTCTTGTTGGATTTAAGTAATAAACATAACATAAAAATAGCCAATATCTCAAAGGAGTGAGAGTCGTGGAGATGAGTGACAACCAACAGACACTGATTAATTTCCTAAAAATCAGGGTTTTTATAACTACTCATACCTGAATTCTAAGAACCATATTTCGTGAAAGATTTCTCTTTGAGGAAAGTTTAAAATTCAAATATGGGCAGTAATTTTAACCGATGGGAAACTAACAATTATACTTGTTAGGGCAACACGACTGTTACCGCCGTTTGCGACTTGCTTGCTACAGAGGAAATATGGTGGACTCGTCTGAAAGGGCTAAAGTCAGATACTTTCCTCTTTGGCCAAGCCTTTGTCAACTTTTTCAAGTTTCACTTGAAAGGAAGTTGAGGGTGGAAAGGCGAGTGTTGCCTTGTAGCAAATTTGTTGGAAGAATGGCCAGTATCAAAGGACCAATTATGAGCATAATTCCGGGTTCAGTCCCACTATGCGGCACCTTGGGCAAGTGTCTTCTACTATAGCCTCGGGTCGACCAAAGCCCTGTGAGTGGATTTGGTAGACGGAAACTGAAAGAAACCTGTCGAATATACATACATATATATATATATATATATATATATATATATATATATATATATATATATATATATGTGTGTGTGTGTGTGTGTGTGTGCGTGCGCGCGCGCATACGTTTGTGTGTCTGTGTTTGTCCCCCACCATCGCTTGACAACTGATGTTGGTGTGTCCGCTGATGTCCGCTGTAACCTAGCGGTTTGGCAAAAGAGACCGGTAGAATAAGTATTAGGCTTACAAAGAATAAATCCTGGGGTCGATTTGTTCGACTAAAGGCGGTGCTCCAGCATGGCCGCAATCAAATGACTGAAACAAATAAAAGAATATATGTATATATATAAATATATATATACATATATATATATCAGAAGTGTACAGTATTATATAGCCATCAAGGCTGATCTTACCAATTGGTTTCGCACTAGGGGTGCAATGAAGTGTTAGGTAACAATCCGATTATATAACCCTACGCTCATCAGAGGTAGCCGATATGGAATGAAATATATGGCGACTACTCTCTATGGTTGGAAGTGAAAGAACACATCCAGTTTGCGGTTGCTATGAAAAGGTGATGAAATGAACCGGGTAGGGGATTTAGTTAAGACATCGCCTCGGTACCAAGACATCGCCACTGGGCTGGTTATGTTTTAAGTTGGGAATTGTGTGTGTCTTTCGGGTAGGCGTTCTTGTAGAAATAGGATATGTGTGGTGGTACTGTATGTATAACTTTTGCAGGGGGTGTAGGCATCCATTACTGCGTTTTCTTTTGATATTCGTTAAGGTCATGGGAGCTCTATGTGTGCATACTGTGTGTGTAGGTGTACGATGTGTGTGGGGGAGTTTATATTGGAGGGTGGTGGGAAACGGACTATTTGGTAGGTGTCCACCGTGTTGTGGCATGCATGTTTGTATGTAGGTGCATTGGTGAATGCTCTGGTCAAACTCTTTGCCGGACTCCAGAGTATTGGTGGAAAGCCGAGGCTGGGGGACTGCTGGTTGTCGTCATTATGGGGCACGCAGGTATGATAAGATGTGCTTCCTTTCATGTGGGCAAGGATTGAACACTTCCCTTGTGCTATTCAGGTAAATGCTTGTGTGTTGGGTGCAAGTGCATCTTTTCCTTGACTTATGGAGTTTTAGACGACTTACGTGTGTGTGTGTGTGTATGTGTGTATAGGCGCAGGCGTGGCTGTGTGGTAAGAAGCTTGCTTCCCAACTATATGGCTCCAAGTTCATCCCTACTGTGTGGCACCTTGGGCAAGTGTCTTCTATTGCAGCCTCAGCCCAACCAAAGCCTTGTGAGTGGACTTGGTAGAGGGAAACCGAAAGAAGTCTATCGTGTGAGTGTGTGTGTGTGTCTTTAAGTATGTCTTTGTCTCCCATCATGGCTTGACAACGGCTGTTGCTTGAGTACCTTCCAGTAACTCAACGGTTCGGCAATATTCCGATAGAATTAGTACCGACTTTCTAAGCCAGAATCCAAAATTGAATACATAGTTTCAGACGATTGTTTTTTGCTTTTTTGCACTAAGCAATTAATCGGAATGAATTGACCCCTTAGATCTTTTCGAATCCTACATGGGTTGTAACTGATAAGAGAGGAAAAACTCTTTGTTTACATTTGACCTAATTTAGTTACAAACACTATAGATACACTATCAAATATCAGTCCACCTCTTTACAATTCAGTGTCTACCAAGCGCACACATCTTTTCTTCCTCACTCCAAGAAGAGCCCTATCATGCACAACACAATATGTTTTACCGTTTCTATCTACCGGGATGGTTTTACTCTCCCCTTTTCTCTAGTAGTCACAAGGATGAAACTACCAACAATCGTACAGAATGAACTGGAGATCAACAAATATCTTGTATCCACAAAAAACTACAAACAATTATTTTTATTATTGTAACAACTAATATTATAAACAACATAATAAATGGTCGTTAAAACGCAATTAACATTGTTCTTCTCATTCATTTATACGATGCAATTTATCTGCTACACATAATCATTATAATTGATGACCAACTATCATATTTTCGTTAAATGTAGTACACACACACACACTGGGTTTGATGGGTAAATTGTTGCTAATTATATTTTTTATATCGCGCACGCACATTGTTTGTTTTTGATTTTGGCAACTACACAGTATAGTAGGGTCAGTAGGGCACCATCTGTAAGAAAAACAGCACCAAGATGCAATTCACTCAGCCAGAAATTTGGAAAGGCATGCTGTGCTGTACTGGTTGGCATTTGCGCCAGAATCTCTAATATGAACATTTCAGAGTGTTTGGGTATCAATCTGAGGAGAGTGCAATCTGGGGACATGTACCGAGAGTGATAAAAATCAAACATCCAGTCAACATGATGGTGTTTGGAGTGATCACTAGTGATGGTGACGTTATGCCTCCATTCATCTCCCCACACGACCTCACACTCAACATGGAGACCAACATCAAGTGCCTTGAGGAGGTGGTACTGCTCTGGGTCAAAATGGTGGCTGTTGAAAGACCCTATGTTTGGCAACAGGATTCTGCACCATGTCACACCGGCAGGAAAACCCAGTCATAGCTGTCAGACAATTTCTGCGACCACATCACCCCTAACAACTGGCCACCTAACTCCTCAGACCGCAACATCATCATCATCATCATCATCATCGTTTAACGTCCGCTTTCCATGCTAGCATGGGTTGGACGATTTGACTGAGGACTGGTGAAACCGAATGGCAACACCAGGCTCCAATCTAATTTGGCAGAGTTTCTACAGCTGGATGCCCTTCCTAACGCCAACCACTCAGAGAGTGTAGTGGGTGCTTTTACGTGTCACCCGCACGAGGGCCAGTCAGGCGGTACTGGCAACGGCCACGCTCAAAATGGTATCTTTTATGTGCCACTCGCACAAGAGCCAGTCCAGGGGCACTGGCAACGATCTCACTCGAAAATCCTATGAAGGCCAGTCAGGCGGTACTGGCAACGGCCACGCTCAGAATGGTGCATCTCATGTGCCACCCGCACAAGAGCCAGTCCAGGGGCACTGGCAACGATCTCACTTGGCTTGCCGGGTCTTCTCACGCACAGCACATTTCCAAAGGTCTCGGTCAGTAGTCATCGCCTCGGTGAGGCCCAATGTTCGAAGGTCTTGCCTCAACACCTCAGCCCAGGTCTTCCTGGGCCTACCTCTTCCACGGGTTCTCTCAACTGTTAGGGTGTGGCACTTTTTCACGCAGCTATCCTCATCCATTCTCACCACATGTCCATACCAGCACAATCGTCTCTCTTGCACACCACAACTGATGCTTCTTATGTTCAGCTTTTCTCTCAAGATACTTACACTCTGACGGGTATGCACACTGACATTACACATCCAACGGAGCATACTGGCTTCATTCCTTGCGAGCTTACGCATGTCCTCAGCAGTCACAGCCCATGTTTCACTGCCATGTAGCATGGCTGTTCGTACACATGCGTCATACAGTCTGCCTTTTACTCTGAGTGAGAGTCCCTTTGTCGCCAGCAGAGGTAAGAGCTCTCTAAACTTTGCCCAGGCTATTCTTATTCTAGCAGCTACACTTTCAGCGCACCCACCCCCTACTACTAACTTGGTCACCTAGATAGCGGAAGCTATCGACTACCTCTAGTTTTTCTCCCTGGAATGATATAGAAGTTGTTTCCTGTTTGTTTACAGTGTTTATTACACCTGAACATCTGCCACATACAAAAACTAACTTCCTAGTTAACCTGCCTTTGATATTGCTGCACCTCTTATGTGTCCATAGCTTGCACCGGGTACATCTTATAGAGTGACTGCCTACACCTTTTCTACATATTGAGCAGGGCCATCTACCCGAAGGGGTTTGTGTTTATCTACCTTCCTACTTATTAGGATTTTGGTTTTAGCTAGGTTGACTCTAAGGCCCTTCGATTCTAGTCCTTGCTTCCACACCTGAAACTTCTCTAGTTCTGATAGTGACTCCGCAATTAGGGCAAGGTCATCAGCATAGAGGAGCTCCCAGGGGCAACCTGTCTTGAATTCCTCTGTGATCGCCTGGAGGACTATGATAAATAGGAGGGGGCTGAGGACTGAACCTTGGTGGACCCCTACCTCTACCCGGAATTCATTACTGTACTCATTTCCAACCCTCACCTTACTGGCAGCATCTCTGTACATGGCTCGCACAGCTCTCACTAACCATTCTTCTATCCCAAGTTTCCTCATTGACCACTAGATAAGGGATCGGGGGACCCTGTCAAAGGCTTTCTCCATGTCAACGAAGGCCAGGTACAGAGGTTTATCCTTGGCTAGATATTTCTCCTGCAGCTGTCTCACTAGAAATATGGCATCGGTGGTGCTTTTATCTGGCACGAACCCAAACTGCATCTCATCTAAATTGATTCGCTCCCTAATTAGTTGGGCTATGACCCTCTCCGTAACTTTCATAACCTGATCTAACAGCTTGATGCCTCTGTAATTATCTGTATCTAAGGTGTCACCTTTACCTTTGTAGCAGTTTACTATGGTGCTGCTACAACCCCCTTGATTATTACGTGTGGGGTGCGGTTGAGTGAGAGACCAACAAAACTCCTTGTAACACCAAAGATGAACTGAAGGCAAGGATTATGGCAGCATTCACCAACTTAAACAAGGAGACTGTCAAGAAGAGTTGCAGGAGATTCCGAAGATACACACACATATATATAGTTGAAATTTACAGAAAAACACAAGACGAAGACAAGTGTATGAACAACAAGTAGGTGTATCAGTTTGACACTCGGGAAAGTGAGAAAGTCTTTTACATTTCGAGCCTACGCTCTTCAACAGAAAGGAATAAGAGAAAATAAACAGAGAGAAATTAAAAAAACTTGTGGATTAGCAGTCAAGCATGGTGACTTGTCGGAAAAAATGGTTTGACAGGTGAGGTTGAAAGAAGGGAAGATAATAAAGTATTGGTGACCCTTACACGAAGGTCTGTATGCGTGTGTATGTGAGAATGTGTAAGTGTGTGTGTAGATAGGGGCAAGTGACTTTTACGTATGTGAATGTGTGCAAGTGTGTGTGCATCTGTAACGTGTGGGTGTGCATCTGTAACGTGTGGGTGTGCAGATGATGGTGTGTAGTGTGGGTGCTGGGAAGTGGTCAGTGCTAGTGTGTGTGTGGAGTGGTGTGGGGTATAGCTTACGATGTACTGAGGGATGGTGCTGAATCATGACAACTACCTACATTTGAGAGACTGCACGCAACATAGGAGAATGCATAGTTGAACATTGGCGAGAGCTCAAAGAAGGGAAAAGCTCGTCGGTGCTCTACCAACATGCTCAGGCAAGAGGTTAAAGTATTATCGACACATAGAACTGACACGACACTTACACATCTAACACTAGACAGACAGAGCCTCAATAGAAAACACGAATGGAACAGTAACACCCACCACCACACCACATGACTAAAGGCAGAAGGAATGAGAAGAGAGAGGGAAAAAATGTGTAAATAATACACAGAAACAAACAGGGTAATATACACACAATAGACATATATGCATTTAACCTGTGATACTTATGAGAAATAGAGATATGTGTATAAAAAATATATATAAATAAATAAAGAAGAAAAACGTTTATAATTATGAACAAGTCATGGTTATAATTAAGAGGGTTAAAAAACCCTTACGTGTTAAAAATAGCAGCCAAAACCGATATAGCGCCATTATATCACTCATATTATTTCTCCTCAGGATAAAAACAGTTTTTATCGTGAGCAGAAATAATATGAGTGATATAATGGCGCTATAGCGGTTTTGGCTGCTATTTTTAACACGTAAGGGTTTTTTAACCCTCTTAATTATAACCATGACTTGTTCATAATTATAAACGTTTTTCTTCTTTGTATCTTATGATAACATGTTTGGCTATTGATATATTCATAAATAATCTTGATTATTTATAATATATCCTCCATAATGTTTTTACGTTATTCTCTACCTATATAAATATATAAATAGATAAATACATAAATAACTAAATGCACAAATATATTTGTCACATATCTGTGGTAAAATTTAAGACATAGACATAGATAAAATAAATAGATAAATCTATATAAAGGGAATAGATAGATACAACATACGAAGCGAACCCATACAAATATACACACAAGAAATTTCATGGACGACCACAACAATATCAACAACACGATTAACAACAGCAGCAGCAGCAGCGGCGGTGACAATGATGGCAATAATAACAACAACAATTATCACTACCACGATGGCAACACTGGGTGAACACACGTACACAGAGGAACACAGGGACCCTACCATTTTTTGGGGGGGGGAGGGAGCTTAGGACAGTAGCAGCACAATGGGGTGAGAGGATGGGGCTGAGGGGAAGGCTACACTGCTGCTAAAAACTATAACACACACACACAAGTATACACAGACGCACGCACACACGCACACACATACACAAATAGGGACACAAACGCATGCGCACATAAGGATACACATCTTAGAAGAACAGAATGGAGTAAGTGGAGCAAGAACACACACGAAAACGAAAAGTGTCGCTGAAGAGGTCACAGATGTGTGATGAAAGATGTCCACACAATGGACATGAGTTAGAATAATATAGGAAATAGTAATAAACGAGTGAAGAGCAAATATATAGGGTGTGTGTTTATTTGGCACAAAAATACAAAACAATTACCATCCCGAAATACAACAATATCTGTTTCATGACACGATTTCACATCAGGAATCTTGTAAAAAGAATTGACATACATACATACATATATATGCATATGCATGTCTATCTATCTTTTTATCTATATATAGTAATCCCTCGACTATCGCAGGTGTTTCAAAACCCCCTGGCAATAGGTGAAAATCTGTGAAGTAGAAACAATACTGGCTGTGTGGTAAGTAGCTTGCTTACCAACCACCATTCCCACTGCTTGGCACCTTGGGCAAGTGTCTTCTACTATAGCCTCGGGCCAACCAAAGCCTTGTGAGTGGATTTGGTAGACGGAAACTGAAAGAAGCCTGTCGTATATATGTATATATATATGTGTGTTTGTGTGTCTGTGTTTGTCCCCCCAACATCGCCTGACAACCGATGCTGGTGTGTTTACATCCCCGTAACTTAGCGGTTCGGCAAAAGAGACCAATAGAATAAGTACTAGGCATCCAAAGAATAAGTCCTGGGGTCGATTTACTCGACTAAAGGCGGTGCTCCAGCATGGCCACAGTCAAATGACTGAAACAAGAAAAAGAGTAAAAGAGTATTTATTTTATTATAAATGCAAAACAACACCACAGAGGAATCGATGTTAGCTTAAATAATAAACCGCGACAGGTGAACCACAATATGGCAAGGGATAACTGTATACACACACACACATGTACGCAC
>NC_142930.1:6123813-6158813 GCF_046866305.1 Octopus bimaculoides | reverse complement strand
TACATACACAGGCAATAAGCTTTTGTATAAAGAATGTATGTATATATTTTGATAATGATTTTCATTTCCATACAAGGCCAGAAATCCCAAGGGGATGGCGACAACTGTTGGATAATTTACGTCTAATACAAGCTGGGAAATTTATTGATCCCAGAGAAATGATTTAAAGGCTTATGATCCGGCACGACACTGTTGTTACTAACCACTTATTGTCTCTATTCCACTGTAGTTAAAGAAAACTTCTAGCTGAAGCCGTTGACTTTATTTAATATAGTTTCTTTATTGGAAATCTCGAAGGGAAGGGCATAAACAAAGCCCATGCATGATCATTATGTTGTGTGAGCATGATAAGTTAATATTTCATTTAGTTATGGCTTCTGCATGTAAAGATGTGGAAAACGTGACACAACTTTTAATGTCGAAGATAAAGATTTTAAAAAGAAGTGGGTGTATGTTTCTTAGAATTATCATTTAATGAGACGAAGTGACGGGGAATAACTATAAACCTCAGAAACCTTCACAGACTTAAGAGGTTCATTGTTATGCTTAAAATATTTCAGCAAAGAGTGGAAGTTCTAGAGTGTTGTAGAAAAAGTGTTGGTGATGGATCGTTAGGGATGGTGATTGTGGAGGAGATGTATCGAATAAGATTGGATGCAGCTAGTTATCACGTGGCTCATTGAGAGGAATAAAAACATTAATCTCTTTATTGCCCACAAGAGGCTAAACATAGAGGGGACAGACAAAGAGATTAAGTCGATCACATCGACCCCAGTGCGTAATTGGTATTTATCTAATCGAACCCGAAAGGATGAAAAGCAAAGTCGACCTCGGCGGAATTTGATCTCAGAACATAAAGACAGACGAAGGATCTATTTTAAAACGGGGGGCCACATTTTTCATTAATGTTTTACGTAGTGTTTTTGGTACGGAAAGACTTTCAAACTTCGTATACTTATCTATTTTGTGTTATAGAACAGAAAAATATTTTTGTATTCGAATTTATTTCATGTAAAAAAATTGTCTTATTTCGATCATTTCAACTAATCACTGACAAGTATTCAGTTGTTTACATTTACTCCTTTGGCTGATTAAGCGATGTAAAGCGTATTTAATCTCCATACCTTCGTTTTATTTGCTTTTTTCATTTTAAATTTGCTTTAACCCTAACCCTAACCCTAACCCTAACCCTAGGGTTAGGGTTAATTGTTTCAGAATCGTTTGTTTATGTAGTCGGCACTTAATGTATATCGGCTGAATGGACGTCAGTGATTGGTTGAAATTACAGAAATACGACAACTTTAACATGGAATAACTTATGGATTTCTTTTTTTTTAAAGAAGACTAAGAGAAAAAGATGTTTTATATGACACATTCTACCAGTGTTCCAAGTTTCAAAGTGTTTCGTTAATGAAAAATGTGGCCCCCGTTTTAAAAAAGATCCCAGACGAAATACTGCTAGTATGGGTAGAGAGAGAGAGAGAGAGAGAGAGAGAGAGAGAGAGAGAGAGAGAGTAGAAAGTGTTGGTGAATGAGGCTTTGCCAATCAGTTGGGTGGTCTTTGGGGTTAAAATTACAATAAACTATCCCAGACATGAACAGTGGCCGCTTTTCAAATGTGGCTTGTTATTATTATAGGTTATTGATTTGTTAGCCAATGATGAGTTATGCTTGAACTCCCTTTTGTTTCCGAAGGATCAATCAATGGATTTAATGCATAATATTAAACAAATACTAATGATATTCTATCTCTGTTCATGTTTATCCTTTTGACGAAGTGTTAGATTTCATTCTTACCAGTGTCCTGTCCATTGCCCACAGCACATGACTGGTGAATGCTATATATAATTATAGATGTACCTCTAATGGACAAAGAAATCAAAGTGTACGACATCGATCTTAGAATGTAAGACATTGATTTTGCATCGTGTGTACCAAGGACACTGGTGTATATTGATAAAAAAAATAATCGGGAAAGGTTTCAGACAAACACAACGTCACAAGTTTACAATAAATGCAGATGTTTTATTATCATCGTCAATCGATTTGATGTTTCACTGAAACACTAAATGTCCTGTTACCAAACAAGAAATATCTATAAATCTATCAAGAACTAAAACGAAATGAAATAAAATAAAGTTATTTCTTTAAAAAATTACATAAGATTAAATTCGATATTGATACAAACACACTTCAGTTTTTTTGTTTTTTTTTGGAGACCAGCTTACTGAGTTAAGCAGTTCAGTGTTTATAACTTTCTTACGATAGCAACATTTCTGCCTCGACCATTTATATCTTTTCCCCCTTATCGTATTAAATAATGACATTTCTAGATTACTGTTGAATACGTTGCTTGTTTATCCTTTTATCTATTTTTGTGACTGCTTCAGGCGAGAACGACATTTCAGACATTCCACAGTTAAATCTCTTCTCTAAGGAAATGTCTGCACCATCAAGTGTTTATTTTAATTCAAAAACAGTGGTTTATTTGTCTTTAATAATATCAAACACGGAATACAGTGAGAGCTTACAGAATCGTTAGCATGCCGGACTAAATGCTTAACGGCATTTCGTCCGTCTTAACGATCCGAGTTCAAATTCCGCCGACGTCCACTTCGCGCTTTCATCCTTTCGGGGTCGATAAAATAAGTACTAGTAGAGTACTGGAGTCGATGTAATCGACTTATACCCACCCCCGAAATTACTGGCCTTGAAACCAATAATATTAAGCATTTGAGTTTTCGCACAGTCATTACTGATAGTTTCAAAGAGATTATTGAAAGTAAAACTATATTTTTGTAACAATTCTTTTATTCTTTTACGTGTTTCAGTCATTTGACTGCAGCCAGGCTGGAGCACCGCCTTTAGTCGAACAAATCGACCCCAGGACTTATTCTTTGTAAACCTAGTACTTATTCTATCGGGGACATACACACACCAGCATCGGTTGTCAAGCGATGGTGGAGGGACAAACACACACACATATATTATACGACAGGCTTCTTTCAGTATCCGTCTACCAAATCCACTCACAAGACTTTGGTCAACCCAAGGCTTTAGTAGAAGACACTTGCCCAAGGTGCCACGCAGGGGGACTGAACCCGGAACCATGTGGATGGTAAGCAAGCTACTACTACACAGCTATTCCTGCGCCTTAATGTACAAATTAATAAAATATTAGACTGGTTGACTGGTCTTATTTTATGATCTTCCGCATATTTGATATACTTCTGGCCATTTCACTGCCAGAACTTTTCTAAACTGTTGCTTGTTTAATATTCGTGTCCCATTTGATCAGCCACTGTAAACATTTTTCAACTGAAACGAAGCAATAATCGCGAGAAGTCGGAATTTGAAGATATATTTACAAGAATATCTTTTTAGAGTCTGGCTTCTGCCTATTACTTCGGTACCAATGCCAATTTGAATACAGCTTTATAAATTAAATTTCATAATGACTAGACAGTTTGAAGGAAAAACGAAATAGAGTTACACAAGCCATTACTTTATTCTGACTTCAATAACTGATATTACATAGAGAGCAGCCATTTTTAGTAGAAAGTGGGTTTATACATCTTTAGATTGTATACCTGACTTTCTACTATAAAATTAAAGAAATAGACGGAACGCTGAACTCCAGACTAAACAACTCAAACAACATTTATTTACTTGGTAAAACATACAAATCTTTAGTTATACATCTTTAGAGGTGAGAATAACGAGCTGTCGAGTATAAGACCGAAAGATGTAGAGACAGCTTTTAAACATACGTCCATGCTCAATCGCTGGCCAGCGTGAAAGAAAATGAATTGAGCGGGAAACGCTTGCTTTATTAATTCTACGCATGCGCAGGCGTTACTACACATTGTAAATAGATCGGCTTAAGTACTTGTTTATAAATAATTCCAAGAAGTTGGGAGGTCAAATATTCTTGGCAAGAAGAGATTCGCAAGATGTTTTGACGTCGTTTGTTTTAGAATTACTATTTAGGAATGGTTAAGAGTTCTTCGATAAATTCAGAAAAGTTTTCTTGGCCTAAAAATCTTAGAGTATCCTTGGATCTTTAAGAACCTAATGAGGAACTGTTTTTTTTTTTTTTTTGTAAGGAATTCAATAGAAAATAGGTAATATGAGAAATTTGCTTTTTATTTTCAGGAACCCTTTTTTATCGGATTATACACAAGGTGTCTATGTACGCGCGCGCAAAACACACACACCTGCCCACTATTATTTATCTATTGATTGAGTCGGAACCCTATGTCTATGCTGGCCATGACCACCACTATAAATTGGAAGTGATGTGTATACAATGTTTATACTGCAAAACGGTTAATTAAGTAAGTTTAATTAATCATCCTTTGTAAACAATTCTCGTAAAAATACAACACGTATTTTCGGCTGTTAAGACCCTTTTATATACTCTTCGTCTAGGTTTATCTCCAAAACGTACACGTCCGACAAGTTTACCAATTTTATATATTAGCAATATTGAACACATCAGATTTATATTCAAAAGCATTTTGGTAGACTTTCACTCATCCTCATCGTCGTAATATTGAATTTATTTGAAACTGCCAATATTATTTTCAATAATTGACATTTCATGGACCTATTAACTTGCAAAAAAACAGGAAACAAGCTTTTCAAACGATGCGTGGGTGTGCATATACTTGCGAGTGGATTGAGATCATATGGCTTTAATTACACAAAAATGTTCTTTGACTTAGTTTTATGTTACGACCTCTTTAATTGCTAACCTTAAATTGACTATATATAATAAATACTTTTAACTGAATACACAAATATTTCTGTTTCTAAACTATTTTGAGTTTTTGTTAGCCTTTTGTAGCAGACAATAATTTCATCTCTATTTCTACATTTAGGAGAATATTTTCATTACTCCCCGCACCTCATCCGTTATTTTGCTAAAGGACTGTCGACATTTACACACGACGCGGAAACACACATTCTTATATAGATGCTGTACATCTCTTCCCCCACTTTCTCTCTCTCTCTCTCTCTCTCTCTCTCTCTCTCTCTCTCTCTCTCTCTCTCTCTCTCTCTCTCTCTCTCTCTCTCTCTATATATATATATATATATATATATATATATATATATATATATACACACGCACACACACACATATATATATAAACAAATAACAACAGATGTGTTTATCATTCATCTTAGCAAGAACCCGCAGTTCGCTTGAATCTGGAACCTGTTGAGTGCAATACAAAAGGTGCAGTGTTTGTACCCATGTGCAACCTTGAGACTCGTTGTATATTCAGTCAGCCATTTGTGATTGTACACACAACCGAAGTAGAAATCCTGTTCACAAGGACCTGATTCGCTTGAATCCTGAAATTGTGTGTGTGTGTGTTGAAGTAAAGTATGCAGTATTAAAAAGGTCCATACAGCCGATCTTACCAATTGGTTTCGCACAGCAGGTATAGAAAAAAACTGTTTGTGGATGTTGTGAAGAAAACGAAACACAAACTCGGAGGAGAATTGAGTGAAGAATTTATCAAGAGTTATGTTCCTTGGCCCAAAGAAAACCCGAGTTGTGATGCAACAAGAGTCTGATGGGTAAATATGTGTGTAGGGAGATTGGAGAAGGTAACTGGGCGAGTACCCAAACCTTTAACCACAGAAGGAGGCCAATGAGCCACATTAGGAGAGCCTTCGGAATCACTCTTTGCTGCAAAAGTACAACAAGGAGCAGAAGTACAAGGTTTATCTAATTTAATATAATGGGTTTTTATCTGTCTCTAACGAGGGATTTATTGCATAGGACACTAGATTTTGTAGATCATCCGGGTTTCACAATCATACAATAAAACCGAGATCACACTAGTTTTGTAGGTGGATAATGTGTGCCTAATCTTATCCAGTATTGTGACCAAAGTCTGCTTTCCAGATTTCCAAAATCTGTTGAAGCCTTCTTCATTCTGTCCAAGATCTCTTCAAACTTGCATCATCTCACAACACACTTCCCAGATAAGTAAAAGACTTCACCTTTAATTCTTCATTGGTTTAACATAAGATTTTCCACGTGCAACCTGCAACATAACTTCTGCTTTCTTCAAATTCATATCCAAGACAAAAACTTTGCATGCAGAAATTATCATCATACAAATAGTTCCTTAACAAAAGATTCAAACACCTTAGATTTACAGTAAATCTTGCAATGTTGGACAATCTTCCCGTTATTCTAAAATTGATGAGCCAGTGCCACTGGACTGGCTCCTGTGCAGGTAGTATGTAAAAAGCACTATGCCCTCGTGCCGGTGGCACGTAAAAGCACCCACTACACTCTCGGAGTGGTTGGTGGTAGGAAGGGCATCCAGCTGTAGAAACTCTGCCAGATCAGATTGAAGCTTGTTGCAGCCATCTGGCTTGCCAGTCCTCAGTCAAATTGTCCAACCCATGCTAGCATGGAAGGCAGACGTTAAATGATGATGATGATGATGATTACCTTTGAATACTACGATGAATATTGCTGTTAAGAGCAAATAATGTTGGTGCAAGAATGTCTCAGACAAATTACCATTAAAGTAAACTCTCGCCTTCATGTTGTTATGCAAAGATCTGTAAACTTGTTAGGACAACCAACTTCTTTAACACATCCCATAGCATTGGCCTGTTGATTGTGACAAATGCTTTGGTGAGATCAAGAAAGCATTGTAACAAGTTAAGATTTTACTCAATACACTGTTTCTGAATTTGTCGTAAAGAAAACATCATGTTGCTAGTTCTTCTTTGTGCTCTAAAACTACAATGTATTGCTTGGAGAATGTCATTTCCCATTATGGATATGAATCTGTTCAGCAAAACTCTTGCGAAAATTTTGGCCACTACAGTAAGCAAAGAGATGTCGCAAAAATTTTCGCACTCAGATTTCTCACTCTTCTTTAACAGGGACATCAAGATTGCATCTCTCCAGTCGTGATGTGTTGAGGAATTCCATGCATTAGAGATAACCTTTTCGGTTTTTTTCCCTCACATTTCAGTATCTTTGCAGGTCCATCCATGCCTGGTGATTTCTTGTTGATCATTTGTGCTTAGGACTTCACTGACTTCTTCCTGATTTGGGGCTTCTTCTAAATATTTCTTTAATGGCTGCCACTTAATATCATCAAAGGATAACTCCGAGGACAAAGAAGTAAGAACCCATAGTATGGTAGAAGCCATAGCCACTCATAATAAAAAGCTGTACTGGTGGAATGCCCCAGGGAAGTCCTCAATAAAATATAAGGACAACAAATCCGATATAATGATTTGGGATAGAGAAGAGAAACTGTGTACAGTTGTGGAAATTAGCTGCCCAGCAGATGTTAACATAAAGCTGAAAATTAATGAAAAAGAGAACACCTATGCTGAACTATTGAGAAATCTGCAGTTAATCTATCCAGATTATAAGTTCAGATCTATACCTGTAATTATTGGGGCCCTGGGATATGTAACACACTGCCTAAATACCAATCTTGAGAAATTAGGCTTCTTAAAACCAGAAAGGTGAAAGCTGATTCAGATCTATACTATCACTGGAACTGTGAGAATCTGTAAAACTTTCTAGAAGTTTATCATTTAAATATATATGAGCATGTCTAGATATGTAACTATATGGTCTTAAGAGTATGAAGACCAGGAAAGCCCCCGGCCCATCAGGAATCACTGCAGAGATGCTCAAAATATCTGGCAGTGTTGGCTATAGCCTAGTCACCCGTATTACGAACCAGGTGATACACGAAGGAGTCATACCCAATGACTGGTGTAGCAGCATCATAGTCAACTGCTACAAAGGTAAAGGTGACGCTTTAGATACAAATAATTACAGAGGCATCAAGCTGTTAGATCAGGTTATGAAAGTTACAGAGAGGGTCATAGCCCAACTAATTAGGGAGCGAATCAATTTAGATGAGATGCAGTTTGGGTTTGTGCCAGGTAAAAGCACAACTGATGCCTTATTTCTAGTGAGACAGTTGCAGGAGAAATACCTAGCTAAGGATAAACCTCTGTACCTGGCTTTCGTTGACATGGAGAAAGCCTTTGACAGGGTCCCCCGATCCCTTATCTGGTGGTCAATGAGGAAACTTGGGATAGAAGAATGGTTAGTGAGAGCTGTGCGAGCCATGTACAGAGATGCTGCCAGTAAGGTGAGGGTTGGAAATGAGTACAGCAATGAATTCCGGGTAGAGGTAGGGGTCCACCAAGGTTCCGTCCTCAGCCCCCTCTTATTTATCATAGTCCTCCAGGCAATCACAGAGGAGTTCAAGACAGGTTGCCCCTGGGAGCTCCTCTATGCTGATGACCTTGCCCTAATTGCGGAGTCACTATCAGAACTAGAGGAGAAGTTTCAGGTGTGGAAGCAAGGTCTAGAATTGAAGGGCCTTAGAGTCAACCTAGCTAAAACCAAAATCCTAATAAGTAGGAAGGTAGATAAAACACAAACCCCTTCAGGTAGATGGCCCTGCTCAGTATGTAGAAAAGGAGTAGGTAGTAACTCTATAAGATGTACCCGGTGCAAGCTATGGACACATAAGAGGTGCAGCAACATCAAAGGCAGGTTAACTAGGAAGTTAGTTTTTGTTTGTGGCAGATGTTCAGGTGCAATAAAGACTGTAAACAAACAGGAAACAACTTCTATCTCATTCCAGGGTGAAAAACTAGAGGTAGTCGATAGCTTCCGCTATCTGGGCAACCAAGTTAGTAGTGGGGGTGGGTGCGCTGAAAGTGTAGCTGCTAGAATAAGAATAGCCTGGGCAAAGTTTAGAGAGCTCTTACCCCTGCTGGCGACAAAGGGACTCTCACTCAGAGTAAAAGGCAGACTGTATGACGCATGCGTACGAACAACCATGCTACATGGGCTGTAACTGCTGAGGACATACGTAAGCTCGCAAGGAATGAAGCCAGTATGCTCCGTTGGATGTGTAATGTCAATGTGAATACCCGTCAGAGTGTAAGTATCTTGAGAGAAAAGCTGAACATTAGAAGCATCAGTTGTGGCGTGCAAGAGAGACGATTGCGCTGGTATGGACATGTGGTGAGAATGGAGGAGGATAGCTGCGTGAAAAAGTGCCACACCCTAACAGTTGAGGGAACCCGTGGAAGAGGTAGGCCCAGGAAGACCTGGGCTGAGGTGGTGAGGCAAGACCTTCATACATTGGGCCTCACCGAGGCGATGACTACTGACCGAGACCTTTGGAAATGTGCTGTGAGTGAGAAGACCCGGCAAGCCAAGTAAGATCGTTGCCAGTGCCCCTGGACTGGTTCTTGTGCGGGTGGCACATGAGATGCACCATTTTGAGCGTGGCCGTTGCCAGTACCGCCTGACTGGCTCCTGTAGGATTTTCGAGCGAGATCGTTGCCAGTGCCCCTGGACTGGCTTGTGCGGGTGGCACATAAAAGACACCATTTCGAGCGTGGCCGTTTTCGTGCGGGTGACACGTAAAAGCACCCACTACACTCTCTGAGTGGTTGGCGTTAGGAAGGGCATCCAGCTGTAGAAACTCTGCCAAATCAGACTGGAGCCTGGTGTTGCCATCCGGTTTCACCAGTCCTCAGTCAAATCGTCCAACCCATGCTAGCATGGAAAGCGGACGTTAAACGATGATGATGGATGAGAATACATACATAACACAAAACATAAAACTCTGCACATATACATACATACACACATACATACTCTGTTGTCGATGCTGAAACCAGCTCTTTTTGTATTGACAAGAAATCCTGAAATAAAATTGGATGACATATGTAAACGTGCACACATACATACATACACACCCACATACATACGTACATGCACACATACACCTGAATACATGCATACACGCACACACATGATGATACATACATACATACACATACATGCATACATACATATACACACGCACACATAAGTTGGTAGGGAGACTGTACCCAACTAACCGCTAAGTTGACAAATAGCTGTCACTTCAATATGGCTGGTTAATTTTGGCGCCTCTTCTTTTATTTAATGAGAATAAAACAATTTAATAATTTATCCTCAAATGCATGAAACTATCGATATATTGCAATACAAAGTTTATCCTGTTCATGCTATTGTATTAGCATTCTCTTGCGTTTGAGAATAAATTATTTCTGTATCTTTCAATATATCTCAACGCTTCTAAAGCAAACTTTGTTTACTTTCATTGTAAAGTTAAATTTAATAATTGTTCTTTCTTCCTCATGATGTCAGATATGTTTAAAAAGTTGGAAAACATTTTCACTTTATCAAACATTGTAATTTCTCTGCCCTCTTTTCAATTCTCATAGCCTTCCAGCAAAATTTTTTCCCCCACGAGAGTTCTGGACCCTAGTCATGAACTCATTTGCATACAGCCAACCAGAGCTCAACTATCAAACTAATTTATGAGCGCATAACAAGTGATGGACGATAAGATAAGGTCACTTGGTTAATAATGCTTGTTCTTGTTCCAACCATGGCTGCCTCTGTGTAGTTATTTGTTGTTTTACTTTGAAAAACTATAAGGGGAAAGGGTTGCTAGCACATCATCCTCTACCCACATTTTTAGCACATGGGGCCTTAACAAAATCCGATAATAGGTATAGATGCTTATTTATCTAATTACTTGTCTCTTTCTAAAATCAGGCATAACTTGGCGATCTATCGACTTACAACACCATTCTTCATCTTGAGTTTACTTGGTAGAGTGTCTTTGTTAACTTGACAAGATCAAAGTGAGCTCTGATTGGCTGTATGCAAATAAGCTCATTACTGGGATCCGGAACTCTCGTGGGAAAAAAATGTTGCAGCCTTCCACACCCCAAGGCATCCTGGCTTCCCTTGAGAGAAATACTAGACTAAGCCACTGAAATTTGAATTAATTTAAGGATTGTAGACGAGTCTAAATTAACCTCGGGAAGTTATGAGAAATTTTCACGTGACAAACTGTTTATTGTCGGGTGAGAAATCACAGTGTTTTGTTGTTAATTTTTTCTATTGTTACATATAATTGACGTAAGTAGTGGAGGTTCATTGGTCTTTGTTTGGGATTAGATCAGAAACAGTAAATATGTTGACCTACTATTTGCTGTGCCACACAACATTGCCTGGGGAGGGCATATGTCTCTCTCTCTCTCTCTCTCTCTCTCTCTCTCTCTCTCTCTCTCTCATATATATACAGACATTTATTTACACATATATGCTTACATATTTATAATATATACATGCAAATAACTAAATATATACATATATGGATATATATATGTGTGTGTGTGTGTATATATATATATAGATAGATAGATATATGTACATATACAATTATCCTTTGAGATCTCAGATAATTATTCTGAATCTCCCTGATTCTTTTAATGTGCTGGTTACCTGGTATTAAATTGATATTAATTAATATCCAATTGTTTACCCTATTGTTTAATTTATATAGATAGATAGATAGACAAACACTTTCTTTTATTTGTTTCAGTCATTTGACTGTGGCCATGCTGGAGCACCACCTTTAGTCGAGTAAATCGACCCCAGGACTTATTCTTTATAAGCCTAGTACTTATTCTATCGGCCTTTTTTGCTGAATCGCTAGATTACGGGGACGTAAACACACCAACATTGGTTAAGCAATGGTGGGAGGACAAACACAGACACAAAAACACAGAGCCTGGTGCAGTCATCCAGTTCACCAGTCCTCAGTCAAATCGTCCAACCCATTCTAGCATGGAAAGCGGATGTTAAACGATGATGTTACATATTTATTTATATACAAGAATAAGGGCAGGGAACCGTCAATTAATAATAGAATTAATAATTAACAATTTTGCCAAGTAGTTCAGTATGAAAAACCTTTATCGGTAAAACCATTTATCATCATAAATATACAGGGATTAGCATTGAGTTGCTTCTCCAACATACTGAAAATTTAGAAATAGCAGTCAAAGAACTACTGATTCTAAACTACAAATTTTTCTCTAAACGGATGGCGATATTTATGGCACACATAGAACATGGCCAAAAATTACCGTGAATTCTTTTAGAGACACTTTCAAATTTATCAGAATATTTGGACTGAAGATTGGAATAGTGAAATTTTCATTCGCTTAACCATGAAACGATTCGTATCCAATTAACTAAAGACTTGTTTTGTTTGTGCTTTTCCCTCCGGTTTTTTGTTCTATGTGTGCCATAAATATCGCCATCCGTTTAGAGAAAAATTTGTAGTTTAGAATCAGTAGTTCTTTGACTGCTATTTCTAAATTTTCAGTATGTTGGAGAAGCAACTCAATGCTAATCCCTGTATATTTATGATTATTTATTTATATATATATATATATATATTTACATACATACATACATACATACATATTGATATATATACATATATATATATATATATATATATATACCCGTCAGAGTGTAAGTATCTTGAGAGAAAAGCTGAACATTAGAAGCATCAGTTGTGGCGTGCAAGAGAGACGATTGCGCTGGTATGGACATGTGGTGAGAATGGAGGAGGATAGCTGCGTGAAAAAGTGCCACACCCTAACAGTTGAGGGAACCCGTGGAAGAGGTAGGCCCAGGAAGACCTGGGCTGAGGTGGTGAGGCAAGACCTTCGTACATTGGGCCTCACCGAGGCGATGACTACGGACCGAGACCTTTGGAAATGGGCTGTGCGTGAGAAGACCCGGCAAGCCAAGTAAGATCGTTGCCAGTGCCCCTGGACTGGTTCTTGTGCGGGTGGCACATGAGATGCACCATTTTGAGCGTGGCCGTTGCCAGTACCGCCTGACTGGCTCCTGTAGGATTTTCGAGCGAGATCGTTGCCAGTGCCCCTGGACTGGCTTGTGCGGGTGGCACATAAAAGACACCATTTCGAGCGTGGCCGTTTTCGTGCGGGTGACACGTAAAAGCACCCACTACACTCTCTGAGTGGTTGGCGTTAGGAAGGGCATCCAGCTGTAGAAACTCTGCCAAATCAGACTGGAGCCTGGTGTTGCCATCCGGTTTCACCAGTCCTCAGTCAAATCGTCCAACCCATGCTAGCATGGAAAGCGGACGTTAAACGATGATGATGATGATGATGATGATATATATACATACCTACACACATTATTTATATATATATATATATATATATATATATATATATATACAAATAATCAGAAAATGGAGAAAACTTAAGAGTAACAAACACATTGATTGGACCAAGGTTTTCTCAATTTTTTGATTCTTTGTATTTGTTTCCTGATAAACTCCTGTTTATCCTGTTATCTGCACTCTACGTGCATAGCATGACTGCACACCTACGCCTGGGGATAGCACAAGTAACGGATACGGATATTTTATCCCTTAGTCCATTATAACCGCTAACTCTGTTTACATCACCATCGTCATTTAACGTCTGCTTTCCATGCTAGCATGAGTTGGATGATTTGACTGAGGAGTGGCGAATCAGAAGGCTGCACCAGGCTCCAATCTGATCTGGCAGAGTTTCTACAGCTGGATGCCCTTCCTAATGCCAACCACTCCAAGAGTGTAATGGGTACTTTTACGTGCCACCAGCACAAGGCCAGTCAGGCAGTACTGGAGTATGGTCACTACACACACATATATATATATATATATATATAGCAATAATAAATCTCTGAGCGAGATATAAACAGTAGCAGCATAACATCGTGAAGTATATTTTCCACCTAAATGTGGCTGATCCATAAGGGACAATGCTACTGTAGTTTATAGCCCCAGGTAGACATCTCCAGCTGGCTAATGACACACTGTCTGTGCCCTATCAGTATTTGCAAAGGGAAATCATTGTTCCCATCTCTAGCCTGATATGATACACATGGAACCAGGTTTCTGGGTAGTGACCCGTCATCAGTTAGAGATGAGAAGTGATATTGCAAATACTAATTGTACACAGACAGTATGTCAATAGCCAGCTGGAGGAGATGTCTTCCTGGGGCTATAAGCTACAGTAACATCGTCCCATATGGATCAGCCATATTTAGGTGCCAAATATACTTCAAGATATATATATATATATATGCGATGGGCTTCTTTCAGTTTCCGTCTACCAAATCCACTCACGAAGCTTTGGTTGGCCCCAGGCTATACTAGAAGACACTTATCTAAGGTGCCATGCATTGAAACTGAACCCAGAACCATGTGGTTGGTAAGCAAGCTACTTTATTTCATAAATATTTGCCATAAAGGCATTACAAAGAGGAGACGAACAAGGACAAACAAACATAAAAGGGGTGAAGTAGCTGTATCGATTAAATATTTACAATTTTAAATACACAATAAAAATTTGATTATATTTACAATGTTCAATTAAAGCATTGCTCATTACAGATGCAATTTGTAATGGCTTTACTGAAGGATAGGCATCCGACCACCAGAATAGACCCCTTGCTTTTTCTTTCCCTTGTTTTTGGCTCCCACTTACCTGGTGCCAAACACTCCCAGCTTCCTCGCCACAGGCTTCCATATTCTCATGAATCTGTCTCGTGACAGATACCTCTTCTCCAGCCTGATCTCACTACTGAGGTGGTAACAAAAAAAAGTTAACTAACCCCTGGCCAGATACAAAGGTATCCGTCACTATGCCTCTTACGCGCGTCTTACCACACAGCCACTCCTGTGCCTATATGCATTCCTGCGGTGTTAATCTAGTGCCGATATGATGTCATTCACCCTCTCCTTTACAGCTTAGGCTCTATTTTTGTCGTGAGGTAAGGTCATGTTGAATGACGTCATGTATCAAACAAATGCAAAATACATATATTTGAATGTAGGAAAAAAGTTCATCGGACAAAAGCCCCATAGTTAAAGTGTGAAAGTGGACAAAAGATCCACAGTCATATTTTCTGATTATCTCGGTTTTTTTTTTTTCACCTTTTACTTGTTTCAGTCATTAGACTGAGGCCATGCTGGGGCACCAACTTGAAGAATTTTTAGTTGAATGTAACGACCCTAGAATTTTTAATAAATGATTTTCAATCAGCGCTTGAAGTTAAACCTAGAAGGTATCTCCACATGCTAGAAATAACAATCAAATCTCTTGAAATTTTTTATAAGCCCCTCGGTTTTTTTTTTTCTAAAAATCTCTTGTTTCAGTCATTGGACTGTGAACATGCTGGGGCACCACCTTGAAGAATTTTTGGTTGCAGAAAAATCAGTATTTTAAAATATATATTTGAAGTCTTTTGTTTTCTTCTCTCACCACTTACAGATTAATGAGTATAAATTGACCTTTTGAACTTTCTCCAGCCATATATATATATAGGCGCAGGAGTGGCTGTGTGGTAAGTAGCTTGCTCCCCAACTACATGCGCGGCACCTTGGGCAAGTGTCTTCTACTATAGCTTCAGCCTTTTACTCTGAGAGAGAGACCCTTTGTCACCAGCAGAGGTAAGAGCTGTCTGAACTTTGCCCAGGCTATTCTTATTCTAGCAGCTACACACACACACACACACATACATATATACATACATACATACATACATACATATATACATATATATATATATATATATATATATGTATGTATGTATATGTATGTATGTATATGTATGTATATGTATGTATATTTTAGTTTCTGTCTACCAAGTGCCACACAGTGGGATTGAACTCGGAACCATGTGGTTGGGAAGCAAAGGGACTTTCAAATTGACAAATGATGTCGGCATAAATTTGACCAATCAATTTATAAGAGAAGAAATCTTGAATTTCTGAATGATGAAGTCACTATACATCTGCCCAGTCAGATTTGTTCTGGAGTTTAATAAGAGAGACCAGATCTGAAGAGAGAAGACTGAGAGAGAGTTTGACTAGCAGACTGTATGTCAGGGACTTAATGACTGGAGCAATGCTGCTTGACGGCTGGCATATTCTTGATCTTGACGTCTTCACAGTTATAACTCTTAAAAGGCTGTGTTGTAAAAATAACTGTCCATTGTAACACCAACACCTAATTTTCTAGCTTCTTTTTCAGCAAATTTTCCTCTTATGAACAGAACTTTTCAATGGTTTTCTTTCTTTGGAACGGTTGTGTTCCTTTAAAGTATTTATAGATTAGTTACATGAGTGGAGTCTATGAAACTGTGAGTGATGGCCGTGAAAGTAATTAGATGCTAACCTTGCAAAACCTACACGTATACAAGCATACATACATATTTCGGCGCAGGAGTGGCTGTGTGGTAAGTAGCTTGCTTACCAACCACATAGTCCCGGGTTCAGTCCCACTGCGTAGCATCTTGGGCAAATGTCTTCTTCTATAGCCTCGAGCCGACCAAAGCCTTGTGAGTAGATTTGGTAGACGGAAGAAGCCCGTCGTATATGTATATATATATATATATATATATATATATGTGTGTGTGTGTGTGTGTATGCATGTGTGTGTATATATGCTTGTGTGTCTGTGTTCCCCCCACCCAACATCGCTTGACAACCGATGCTGGTGTGTTTACGTCCCCGTAACTTAGCGGTTCGGCAAAAAAGACAGATAGAATAAATACTAGACCTACGAAGAATAAGCTCTGGGGTCGATTTGCTCAACTATAAAGGCGGTGCTCCAGCATAGCCGCAGTCAATTGACTGAAACAAGTAAAAGAGTATTATATTCTACAACAGTAGTTCCACACTTTTTTAGGCAGCCGCCGCCTTGGTACTCAGACCCCATTCCTAGCGCCCATTCACCTTCTCCACCACAAATATAGACTACTTTCTACAGCAAATTCAAAACAGCTGTATTTCCCAAATAAAACTTGCACCTAATTAGTCTCTTAATATATACATTTTTAAAACTTTTTACATTTATCACCCCCATTTTACCCAACCCATTATCATCCCACTTTTCTTCAAGGCCCGCTGGGAACCACTGTTTCTACAAGATATCGGATAAATAAAATATGACCCGGAAAAGAACATAGCTGGGCCTTGTTCATGACTTGTCAATCGGTGCCGACGATGGAGAAATTAGTGAAAATAAGTATCATAATGAGTCACTAATCGTGTCTCTTTTCTGTTTTACGATACCTTTTTTGTTGTATATCAAGAAGTTCATTCCCAATCGACACACCCTGTTTTTCGTGAACATGTTTTCTTTCCTAGCCACTAAACCTTTTTCTATTTTTACCATTTTCTCTCCTCTCCCTGTTTATTTCTGTGGAAGAGCGTAGGCTCGAAACGTAAAAGACTTTCTCACTTCCCAAGCGTTAAACTAATACATCTGTTTGTTGTTTACACACCCGCCTTCGTCTTTTGTTTTTCGTAAATTCTCACTATATCCACACATATATGTACATACCTACATCTATATGTATACATACATGCATATATGGGTACAGGACATCACTAAAAAACGTTAAACACAATGAGAAAAGAAAACATAAGGAAGAAAACAGAAAACGAACTTTATATATATATATATATATATTTAAAATTATAATACAGGGTATCAAGAGATACCACCACGCTGAAAAAATAGCAGTCAACTCCTGACTCTAAAACCACAATAAATGTCCGCATGGCATGATTAGCGAAGACGAAGACCAAATGAACCAGTAAAAATAAGATAATTCCAAATCCTGGATTTCTGGCTTTGCATAAATAATAATGTTCTGCCTTCATCAGTGGAATATACTCCAGTACATAAATACAAATACATGTATATAAACAGTATACTTACATATACGGACGTATACACACATATATATGCACGTATGCACACGACTAGCTTAAATAGCACGCCTAAACAGGATTTGACTGCTATTTTTTCAGCGTGTAGGTATCTCTTGATACCCTGTATTATAATTTTAAATAATTATTACCTTTGATGGTTTTTATTCCCATGCTGACCACTTGATAAGATCAATATTTTAAATATCGATCTTATCCTTATTTATATATATATATATATATATATATATATATATATATATATATATATATATATATATATATATATATATATATATATAAAATCATAACTGCAATGAAACAAATTCAAGTTAAACTTCATTTGCTTTTGAACAGCCTCACGAAAGATTTAATTTGAAGTACTGACCTATTATAGGTGACATTAAAGGAGACAGTATAAGCAAATAGTGAGACGTTGATTTACAGGCTGCCTTTTTAATTGTTGAAGCTTGTTGCAGGCATATTGGCGGGAGAACGGACATGCTTTATTATGAAGGGTTAAATGGGATAGGGGCTAGTCAGCAAGCTGTCAGGAAGAGGTACCGAATAGCCATTGTTAGGTCACACAAGTGACTTGATTTATCGCAATAGGGAGAAGGAAGGGAGAAGAGAAGACGATGGAGAAAGTGTGAAATATCCTGCAGGTTGTGTGAACTCTTGCTACAAAATCACCAAAAAAAAAGGATGTAGGTAGTTTTATTATAAAAAAAAATATGAGGCGAAGAAAGTTGAAAATGGGTGATTTTTAAGAGACACAAACGAATAATGGAACACTAGCTCTATCGCTACAAGTGAGATGTCCGGTGGTTACAAGTAGTTTAAACAATGGCGGTTCTTTTCTTTTATCGTACTCATTCACACACCGACCCAGCCTTGCCTTTTGACACCATTAACATAATGTGTGTATATATTACAAGTGTGTGTGTATATATATATATGTTTTATGTTTTACTTGTTTCAGTCATTAGACTGTGGCCATGCTGGGGCACCGCTTTATATATATATATATATATATATATATATATATATATATATATATATATATATATATATATATATATATATATGTGTATATATATGGATTTGAATATCCGTAAATAACAGCTACATGGTTCCGGGTTCAGTCCCACTGAGTGGAACCTTGGGCAAGTGTCTTCTACTATAGCCTCGAGCCAACAAAACCCTTGTGAATAGGTTTGGTAGACGAAAACTGAAAGAAGCCAGTCGTATATATATATATATATATATATATATATATATATATATATATATATATGTGTGTGTGTGTGTATGCGTGTATGTGTCTGTGTTTGTGCCCCAACATCGCTTGACAACCAATGTTGGTGTGTTTATGTACCCGTAACTAGTGGTTCGGCAAAAAGAGATTGATAGAATAAGTACTAGGCTTACAAAGAATAAGTCCTGGGGTTGATCTGTTTGACTAAAGGGGGTGCTCCAGCATGGCCGCAGTCAAACGATCGAAACAAGTAAAAGTAATATGTGTGTATGTGTGGATTTGAATATCTTGAAATAAATTAATGTCTGCATGTCAATTTCTCCATTTTCTTTTTCTCATATATATATATATATATATATATATATATATATATATATATATATATATATATATATATATATATATATATATATATATATATATATATATAATAAGGATCGCTATCTTGATTTTTAGACAGCATTTTTATATATAATAAGCTTGTTCTAAAATCTCTCTAAGCGATCAACGCAGTAGTTGTACCAAAAAATAATCGTAGCAATTTCAATATAGGTGTTCCTTTCAAACGGACTTTACTGCGATTTTTTAATCGCAGTAAAATCCGTTTGAACAGAACAGTCATGTTGAAGTAGCTTTGAACACACACACACACACGTAAAAAGCACCGTCCAATCGCGGTCGGTGCCAGCTCCTCTGGCCCGTGTTGGTGGCATGTAAAAAGCACCCACTACAGTCTCTGAGTGGTTGGCGTTAGGAAGGGCATCCAGCTGTAGAAACACTGCCAGATAAGATTGGAGCATGGTGCAACCTCCTGGCTTCCCAGACTCCAGTCGAACCGTCCAACCCATGCCAGCATGGAAAACAGGCGTTAAACGATGATGATGATGATGATGATGACGATGATATATATATATATATATATATATATATATATATATATATATATATATATATATGTATGTATGTATGTATGTATGTATATATATATATATATATATATATATATATATATATATATATATATATATATATATATATATATATATATATATATATATATAGTGGTACAGACAACAATAATACTCTAACCAATGTTTTCACTATACTGTTACTCTATTCAGACTAAAAGTAAAAAACCTATTTGACCCATATACCTAGGGTTGTAATTCCTCAACACTTTGATAGTAGTAAAATGACCTGATACTACTCTGACCAGTGAAACCTTTATATTCTAATACATTTTATAGCCTTGTCCATGCATACTGCTTACACCTTCCCTCTCTTTAGAAGTAATTGTCCCTTATGCTATCACCACTAGATAAGAAACAATAAAATCTGAGACAGTTAAAACTTTTTGTCTAGAATCAATTACTAGCCTGATAGACTCGGCTATGTCAAGATGGACTTATGTATTCTTCCTCACATTTGGATTTTTATGTATTCTCTCTCTCACTTGGATTTGAAATGTTGCCACTTTTATAATATGTCTTTTCTACAGTAATTTTTCTGCATTTTTTCGTGCAGCTGAAGATTGCTCTTCATATTGCATTTAAGGTAATGCTCGCATTACTTAAATAAATTGAAGTAGCATGAAACGTGCGTACTGCAATCACCTTTGAAATCCGTGTTGCTTATTTTTTGATTTTAATCACCTATCCTTTTGGGATGCGATATTCGGGTGCCTACGCATAAGTACCATATTCAACTTTGAATCTATATCTAAACCGTATATATATGTATATGTATATATATATAAAACACTACTTGTGACCCGTTGGGTCACCGGGAAAGTCTGAGTTTCCCAGCAACGGAGTTTTGCTTCATGGTTTTTTTCTTTTACAGGTTATTTTGCATACTTTCAACGAATGTTACATCGAAATCACGCGTAAACGGCTCCTTTCCCCAGAAAAGGAATGATCTGGCTACCATTTCTTGCATGCCCTGCTGCCACATAAACAGGTATTTTGTGTCCTTTATCGCAAATACCTGTTACGTGGTAGCAGGGCGTGCTAGAAATAGCAGCTAAATCTTTGGAGGTGAGATATGTTGAATGCACTTGAAAAAAACCTATGAAAAAAAGATAATTTCATACGGAGGTTACGAACGGGTCTTTTACGAAAAGTTTATCGTATTTTTAAAGTAATTTTCACCTTAAAATGTATCTTAAATATGCCCTCCAAAATTTTTGTAATGGGTATTCCCTAGAAAATAATTTTAAGAAACATTAAAGCATTGTCTGTTTAAAGAAAGCTAAAATATAAATACTTACTGTACAAACAACTTACATTTTTGAAATCACATTCACTTAAAAATATTTCTAAATGATCAAAATATTGTGTTTAACAAAAGCGAAAATAGAAACATTTACTGTAAAAAAATAACTCGTATTTTTCTGTTGTCAAGTTACTGTGTTTAATCGAAAGGTTAAAGTGTCTTTCTTTTTAGGATGAAGTTATATTCGGAATATTTTCCCATTATGCACCGTTTTGGGTATTTATACCCCCAAATCCCGAATATCGCAATAACTACTGGTCCAGTTTATGAGAAACTTGTTTTATCGATTCGTATTAACATTTCAGGGACAACTTAATTCATAGTATTTTCCCATTATGCGCCAGTTTGGCTGTGTAACACTGCAAGCAAGCAAACAAGATTGAACTTCACTTTTATTAGTATTAGATATACATACATATACCCAGGCCTATTCCCCAGTTTTTTTAGGAGGGGGTAGCCACAACAAGACACACACCAGGTATTCCATTCATTTCTCAGCTCAAAGAGGCGAGCCCCGTCCTATGCTCACATCAAGGCATAGAACATGTGATGTAGCTTGCAACATTGTGCAGCGTTGCAAGTTACACCAATGAAGACGGCAGTAACTGAAAGGAGCCCATCGTGTGTGTGTGTGTGTGTTGGCTTGACAAATTGTTTAAAAAGTTTGTTAAGACATTAGGATATTTACCTACTTTTTTCTAGTATGAAACCAATGGCAGCCTTAATTTACAAATAAAGAAATTATATCCACCAATGCAATGATGAGCACTCATTTTCATCGTTAGACATTCATTATATATATATGTGTGTGTAATATATTATACGCACGCACAACAGAACATATATAAGGCCTTTTGCAGTGCAGAACTAAATTGCTTTCGTCCGCCATTGTCCCCTCAAATTTGAATAGCCATGGTCCAAATTGAGAATTAAATCTCTTGTGTTTTTATTTCAACTAAGGTAAAAGTATAACATCAAATTTTAAAGTTTTTTTTATTCATTCATTCTTTACTTTAAGAAATATGGTTGTAAATACAACAGACATTTTATAAAAACGCAGTAGACACCTGAAACTGTCTAACGTGTACATATGTCATCACACCTGTATTTCAACATAGTGACTAATCTCAGGTTATCGAAGTACAACTACCGGATCTAGTTCAAAACGGGGGCACTAGTATTTTCTTAACGAAACACTAACGAAACACTTTGAAACTTGGGAAACTGGTAGAATGTGTCATATAAAACATCTTTTACTCTTAGTCTTCTTAACAAAAAAAACGTACATCGCAAGTTATTCCATGTTAAAGTTGTCGTATTTCTGTAATTTCAACCAATCACTGACGTCTATTCAGCTGAATAGAGTTACTGTTGGGCGGTCATAAAAATGTTATTTCCTGTGACATATTTCATCCGGTTTAATCCTAATTTATACGCATATATTGTTTATATAATAAATTACGCTGTGTGTATCTATGTGTGTAACAATTTTAGAGTTCGGATTCTAGAGTTAGGGTTAACAGTCTAGTTAGGGTTAGAGTTAGGGGATTAATACGATATACACCGTTACAGCGCTAACTGTTTTCAACTGAATAGACGTCAGTGATTAGTAGAAATTATCGAAATAAGACAATTTTTTACATGAAATAAATTCGAATACAAAAATTTTTTTCTGTTCTATAACACAAAATAGATAAGTATACGAAGTTTGAAAGTCTTTCGGTACCAAAAACACTACATAAAACATAAATGAAAACTGGTGCCCCCGTTTTGAACAAGATCCCAACTACCAGTAAGCTTTCGTAAATTCTTCATCTCTGTGGACCACAATGAACTGATAGTAATATACTTTATAGTGGACAACGATAAACCTAATCAGCAGGTTGAATTATCTTCTGTGTATTTTTTTTATCTGCAAAACTGCTACTGACGTTAACAAAATAATTTTTTCAGTAATGTTAGTTTGGTCCAGTCAGTAAAATTATCAATACTCATCAGGTTTGGTTGACCTAAAATAATTCTTGATATCTTTTATTAAAACAAACTTTCTGCTCCTTTGAACCTGCTGTAGTTGCAATAGTTAAGAATAGTCTCAAACTAACATAAACATCTGGAAGTATCTCACAGTTGTTGAAGTTACTTAATAAATTTAACAATTTCAGATTTTTCTTTCTGTACTGCTGGTAAATGTTAAATTTCTGTGGCAAAATCTTCCTCTTTAAAGTCAGTATGACATCAGTGTGCTAACACATTTGCTATTTTTTCGAGTCCTCCTTCAGACATTGTTTGATGTTTTTACAAGAAATAAAAATGTGTCCAACATCATTAAAATGTATAGTTAATCCTGCAATATAAAACACTGGTTTTCTGGGCCCTTGTGGCAAATCCTCTTAATTGGTCATTTCCGCAACACTATTATTGCGGGTTGGGTTTGCTGGCTGCTTATAAAAAGATAAATAACACTCGCGAACAATTAAGAGGAGCTTTATTCACTGCATTGCACAGTGCTTTCTGTGTTGGGCTTTGGGTGAAAAATAAAAGCAACAATTTATACACACTAGGAGAGACAAAATCTGGGGTCTACAACAAAATAACTGGTATGTATCGATCTGTGACTACTTGGCCATTACATTTGGGGGAATGGGATAAATTCATAACGCCAAACCAGTACGTTCAGTCTGTATGGCTGGTGAATAGGAAAAATGAGAATGGAGTTGTTAAAGTAACCGTCTTGGCATTCTGAAATTACCGTTTCTAAGACACATTTGAAGGTTCTAGAAAGTCGAATCACACGATGGTTTGATGCTGATTGCTTCGTTAATCGGCCGATCACGTAAAACGATCTCAGCGTGGCATCCGCACGGCTATCCAGCGATTTGGTTTCGAACCTGACACACTACCAAACGGAGTTGTGTCCTCGTGTATTCTTTTTTACCCACCCTCACACCCATAGGAAATGAGTATTGATTTTACACTTTTAAAATGAATTTAGATCATATTCACATGCTGTTGGAATTCAAATGGAGCTTGTCAACAATGGAAGTGGCAAGAAATATTCGTTCTGTCTATTGAAAAAAAGCTTTAAATGTCCGAACATACCAACGATGGTTTGGTCATTTTCGCCTGAGAAAATTTTTTCTTTCACAGATTCTTCTTGATCTGGACGACGACCAATATCGAGCTTCTGAAAACTGTAGCTGAGAGCAGTCCAAAGCAAATTGCATGAGAATTAGCAAAACAGTTCTTCAATTCACACTTCAATCATCAGTTATGTTCTATTTTGGGTGGGATATGAAGAGTGTTGTCTATCATAAAGTGTTAAACCAAAACAAAACAGTCGAGGCAGGGAAGTGTATGTTATACGTTGGAATCATTGCACACAAAAAATTCGCAGAAAGACATTCATTATTGGTCAGTTGTACAATAATGTAAGATCACATATTGCCCAAGTCACTCAAGAAACGATTATAGAACTAAATATGGAAGGTTTGTCTCATCCCTCTTACTCTTCTGGCTTTGCTCACTCTAACATCTTTTCGGATCATAGTAATCTAGAGGGAAAACAGTTTAATAATTGTGAAGAGGTTAAAAATGATATCGAGTGTTTCTTTGCTTTCAAGCCAGAAGAATTTTGCGCTGAAAGAATCAACAATTTGCCAAATAAGTAGGATTATGTTTATGAATAATGAAAGGAAATATTATCTTGATTGAATATTCCAAGTAAAATTAAAGAAGTATGTGTTTCTTTCTCATCTTGAAATGCAACAAGATTTTTTGACGTTTGGCTCTATCAAACAATACTTTAGTCTGCAAATCATATAATCTCTCTCTCTCTCTCTCTTACACTTTCTCTCTTCCTTGATTCATCCTCTCTTATCTTTGTTGCTTCAGCTTACCTGATCAGGTGACACATTCCATGGTTCATAAGTTCTCATACATATACACACACGTCATAGACACACCCATATACATACACAATCAACATACACACACCCACATATCTCTTCCTGAATCAGAAAGTTTCTTTTGAAATAATTTTCTTTCTTTCTTTTTTTTTCTTTGTTTCTTTCTGTTTCTCTTAAATGTTTCATTTTAAAAGTGAGTCATAAAAACTAAAAAAAGCCAACCTGAAACACGTGATATCGATGTTTCACAATCACCAAACAACAACAGCAACTATCACCACCGCAATATTAGTTTATGTCAAAGGCGGTGAATTGGTACAATCGTCAGTATGCCGGACAAAATGCTTGGCGGTCTTTTGTCCGTCTTTGTTCTGAATTCATACTTTTTGTCCCTTCGAGGTCGATAAAATACGTGTCAGTTGAGTACTGGTTTCGATGTAACCGTACTTTCCCCCCGCCATCGAACATGCTGGCCTTGTGCTAGGATTTGAAAAAATCGATAATATTGAGTGAAAATAGGGGGTGCTGCAGTTCCGCAGTGCCTATATACGAGCTGTCACTGTCTAGGACAAAGGTCTAGGGGCTTAGCTGATGTGCACTATCAGAATCTACTTACTCATAGAGCAGTCCGGGCTTTGTAGCTTTTGAGCAACTAGACTAGGAGAAGGCCACTCTGATCTAAAATCTGCAATCAATTTAGCATCAGACACGTGACATACTGTGCATCAGTACAGGAAAATGTGCAGGTGGTTCAGTAACATTTTATCAGCAAATACCACCATTATGTTTTGATAATGAGAGTGTACCCCACCCCACTAAAAATTTTTTAAAAATCCTATGATGATGAAGGAATAGCGACAGGAATAGGTGAAGGATGTCACTGGAAGTTCTTAGCTTGAACTTTGCACACATGTGGTGAAAAGTAGATGTCCGCCTTATACAACATCTGTGGGTAATTCTGTAATTTGTGTCCTCCTTTCACAACAAAGCAACCCTGTTTAGGATGACACTACTTTCCTCTTATGGAGGAAGGGGTCAAGAAAATGTGACCCCAAAATTGTTTACTCACATTGCTCCTTGTCATTAGGTGCAAATGACTGGGCACCCAAACCTGCACCAGAAAATTAAGCAAATTGAAAACAGAAAACCTCTTTATTGCATCTTGGAATGTGAGAATTCTTCAAGATAGCAAGAAAAATATAAAACGTAGGACTGGTTTGGTTGCCCATGTCTTGAAGGAAAAAAATCATCAGAATAGCGGCTCTTTCAGAAACCAGGTTTAATGAACTGTGGTCAGCTGCAGGAAGTTGATGGTGAATACACTTTTTTCTGGATGGGTAAGCTTCAAGAAATCAAAAAAGAGGCAGATATTGGGTTTCCTATTCGGAATGACCTGGTGAAACAAACTTGAATCTCTGCCTGTTGGCATTAGTGAAAGACTCATGTTGTTGCGTATTTGCATTGGCAAAAATAAATACGCAACTATTTTCAGCTGCTGTGCTCAAACCATGAACTCAAATGAAGTAGTCAAAGAAAACAAAGCATCAGAATGCAGGACCTGGCACCAATCCTGCTTCTCCTCAGTTCAAAAATTTTAGCAAAATTGACTCCAGCACCGGGACCAACTTCGTGAAAACATGAAGGCACACTGGCAAAACACTACTCCTCTAAATGGAAACGTTACCTGTCATTGTGGTTTTGTGGCATGAAGCAAAATATTGTCCACTCAAGAAACCACATAGTAAATAACCCAGAAACACTCAAGCAAACTGAGTCCTCAACTTGTTCCCTTTGCTAAAAGCAAGACACCAGTTCGTGTCCATAGAACATGATCAATGCTTTATTTTAGTGTAAGCTAATTTGTTGTTCACAATGAGAGACTCTATCCATATATGTATGTGTGTGTGTGTGTGTGTCCCACCACCGCTTGACCACCGGTGTTGGTATGTTTATGTTCCAATAACTTAGCAGTTCGGCAAAAAAGTCCGATAGTATAAGTACTGGGGTCGATTCTTCAAGGTGATGCTGCAGCATGGACGCAGTCAAATGATTGAAACAAGTAAGTGATAAAAGTATTTAAGGTAGTTGAATGTTGTCTGAAGGAGATTTGACTATTGTCTTAAACAAGAAAATAACATTGGATAATATAGTCTTACAAATTCTTAAGAGAAGGAATGGCCACACCAGGAATGTCTTTGATCCGATGTCTGCTGGATCGGGGCCATCATTTAACACAACACTACAAACAATAATAATAACAAATCAGAAGGTTTCAGGCTTGAATCAATTTTATTGATTCTCTTATAGATTTATAAAATTCCTTTTCTTTCCTATTTACCTCTCTATTCAGTGGCCCACTTTTTTCCTCAATTTTATCAATTCCCTTATCGATTTATAATATTTCTTTTCTTCCTGCTAACCTCTCTTTCTATTCCCTGGTTATTTTCCCTCGATTTCTTCCAACTGTCTCTTTTGAATAGTTACTTCATGAGTAGTTTTGAAGATAGAAAATTGCTTCAGAAATATGGTGGCTATAACCGCCGTAAAAGCAATCTGTTTAGGAGCCATAACCATTCTGGAAACTACCAGAACAAAATGTTTTTTTTAGTATTTACTCAGGCTTGAATCCTGTTAGATTCCATTTTACCTTTCTTGCTTTCTATGAAGCTGCTTCCAGTGTGTGAACATAAGATATCTTTGGCATTATGGATGTTATTATAGTGGCAAGCTAGCAGAATCATTGGTACGCCAGGCAAAATACCGACAAAATGTCACAAAATAGTGACATTTTGTCTGTCTTTAAGTTCTGACTTCAATTTCCACTGTAGTCAACCTTGCTTTTCATCTTTTTTGAGTCAATAAAATAAATATTAGTCGAACATCGGGGTCAATGTAATCAAATTACCCCTTCCTTCAAAATTGCTGGCCTTGTGCCAAAATTTGAAATCAATATTATTAGAAACACCAGAGCTTTGCCTAAAAATTGATTATAAAACCATTTTCTTAACACAGCTGTTGCAACTGTTTTCCTTTGAAAATGCATATTTTGAATAAAAACTGTGTTATATGATCAATATCTTAAGTAAATTTGAATTGATTTTACTAGCTCAGCATTACTTACATTTATTTGTCAAATTCCGTCATTAACAATCTGTTGTCTGTTTTTACGAGAGTATTTGCCTTCTGCAAGTTTGTAGGTGTTTTCTTTTTAGGCCAACAAACAAAACATCTCTCAGGCTGCTCAATCTCTATAATAGGGGTGTCAGTATATTTCTATTATACTTATTTACATCAAGTCGATTAGGCCCACTACAGAGATAACAGCATTGAAGGACATAAAGGCCAATGCCTAGCTACGAATCGACGGCTTCTTTTGGTAGATTTACTTTATTGACTCAGCAAATTGCATCACATGAATATTCAGAAAAAGACATTTATAAAATTTCAGACGTCAAAGCAAGCTCTTCATAGGTCAATATAGATCAGAAGTTTATAATTCTACCCTTGCACCCTAGAAAGGATATTAATGGTCTATGTGCTAAATTTCTCCCAGAAATTTTTCGAGCCTAGATAGTTTTTACACAGCAAGAATCAGTAATTGTTCATGTTCAAATACAAAATGTGAAATCTTAAGTTGAGGCACTGTTGAACAATTTCTACAGACAAAAATCAACAGTTTTCTCTGTTTACAACCTTGTAAAATTTAATGTCAAATTTTATCAGACTACTTTATATCTTATTCAACTGCCATATATTTCCATTATGGAACAACAGAAGTGTCTAAGACAATGAGAATCTGTTTTCTTTTGATAATATTGATATCTGAACCAGAAAAACATTTCATGTCTGTTCTCAGAACTTTTTCTTTTATTCCCATCAGTGTCACAGAGAAAGGAACGAACATTTTTGTGGATTGTTTTCGACTAATTCTGGTAAGAACTATCTTCAGTGAAGAAACTATTCCATGAAAGACTCAGAAATGTTTTTTTTCCTCTTCTTTTGCCAACAAGAATCTCACGTCTAAAATGTCAATATATATATATATGTACACACACACACATATACATACACACACATACATAGATATATATATACATATAAATTTGACATAGGTGATTCTTCTTGTCTTGGGATTCACAGTTAAACGGCTGGGTGGAATTGTGCGAAAAATTACACAGATGTGTCGAATGATCCGGTGGTGATGCTGGGCTTTGTATTTTTTTCAAAGATCCCATGGTTACCGAAATAATCTACTATAATAATACTCTTGTGTTTATGAATGAGAAAGGAAGGGGTGATAGATGAATAAAGAAGGAAGGGGTGATGTCATACTTGGTAGTGTATGCTGAAAAAAATAAATCAAACAGTGTTTCAACTCTGTGTGAATATATGTGTGTGTATATAAAAGTGGGGTATGTTAATGTGTGCGTGCGTGCATGTGCATACACAATAGAAGTGGGATGGTTTATCTTTGTTCGCTTAGTATTTGGGTTTACTTTTTGATTTGGTTGAATCTTCGTTGTTGTTTTTTTCTTTTTGTTAGTCAGTTATTATTAGCGTTTTGACAGAAAAAAGTCATTCTAAAATTGTTTTTTGATGTAAGTGTGCCCAAAGAAGTCGAATGCTTACACAGACCAGGTTTTACAGTCACATCATCCAAACCGACCAGATGAAACCAGGCTTAGCTGCTAGTATATGTGTGTGTGTGTATATATATATATATATATACATACACACACACAGATATATATATATATATATATATATATATATATATAATGATGATGATGATGATGATGATGATGATGATATGATATGAACTGGTAGGATGTATTCTGATATTAGATATTTCATCACAACCCAAAGATATGTCATAAGAGTAACCAGGTGTGGCTCTCTAGTAAGAAGTTTGCTTCCCAACCACATGGCTCTGGGTTCAGTCTCATGTGGTATATTGGGCAAGTGCCTTCTATTATAGCCTTGGGTCAGCCAAAGCCTGCTGTATATATATATCATCATCAGCATCATCGTTTAACGTCCGCTTTCCATGCTAGCATGGGTTGGACGATTTGACTGAGGACTGGTGAAGCCGGATGGCAACACCAGGCTCCAATCTAATTTGGCAGAGTTTCTACAGCTGGATGCCCTTCCTAACGCCAACCACTCAGAGAGTGTAGTGGGTGCTTTTACGTGTCACCCGCACGAAGGCCAGTCAGGCAGTACTGGCAACGGCCACGCTCGAAATGGTGTCTTTTATGTGCCACCCGCACAAAAGCCAGTCCAGGGGCACTGGCAACGATCTCGCTCGAAAACCCTACGAAGGCCAGTCAGGCGGCACTGGCAACGATCTCACTTCGCTTGCCGGGTCTTCTCACGCACAGCACATATATATCGTTGTCGTCGTTTAACGTCCGCTTTCCATGCTAGTATGGGTTGGACGATTTGACTGAGGACATAAATATATATATATATATATATATATATATATATATATATATATATATATATATATATATATATATATATATATATATATATATATATATATATATATATATATATATATATATATATATATATATATATATATATATATATATATATATATATTTATTGGGTGGGTGCAGAAGTGGCTGTGGGGTAAGAAGCTTGCCTCCCAACCACACAGTTCCAGGTTCAGTCCCATAGTGTGGCAACTTGGTCACATGTTTTCTACTATATCTTTGACCCTACCAAAGCCTTGTGAGTAGATTTAGTCGATGGAAACTGAAGGAAACCTGCCTTATATATGTGTGTGTGTGTGTGTGTGTGTGTGTGTGTGTGTGTGTGTGTGTGTGTATGTATGTGTTTGTCCACCAACATCGCTTGATAACTGGTAGTGGTTTGCTTACGATAGGCTTCTTTCAGTTTCCATCTACCAAATCTATAAGGCTGTTAGTTGGCTTGAGGCTAGAACAGAAGACACTTGTCCAAGGTGGCATGGAGTAGGATTGAACCTGGAACTATGTGGTTGGGAAGCAAGCTTGTTACCGTATAGTTATACCTGCACCTACATTATAAACATACATACATGTAAATAGATATAGAAAGCAACATACACACACACACACACACACAAACCAAATTATATTGAAATCCCTTGCCTCACGAAGGTCAACAGTGTATTCGGTCTGGTCAGTTTCTGATACAACACTGTGCACAAGACTCATATTGTTCCCCATAAGGATAACATCAGGCGTTCCTTCGACCATTTCCCCATCATCGTAGGTGTCAAACTCAACAGAATACTTCAACTGCCCTCCATACGATATGATCTTGTTGCTGAGGTAGGTGTACGGGGCAGACCAATAAAGGGGCTTCTTTTCGTCTTCAACCAGGTTGATAATGGCAGAGATCTCAGATGACCCTTCTTCAATAATAGCGTCGACGGTGTTGGGTAGTGTCCAGTTCTTCATGTCGGATATTGTGTACCATGTGAGAGAAGAGTGTTCACAACTGGACGTTGTTCCGAAGCAGAAACAAAGGGTGCATCCTTTCGGGTTTGCTTTCTCCAGGTAGAAGGCCCCTGAACGACATGAGGTACACGTCGGTTGTTCAGTGTTTTCTTTGCAGAGGCAGGTGCCCGATGCTTGGTCACAGACCTGATCTTCAGTGCCGAGGGAGTTGCAGTCACATCGGCGGCAGTGAGGGAACCCATAATGTCCCATGAGGCATGTGTCACAGTGCACACCTTTGATAGATGGCCTGCAGTTGCACTGTCCATTTTGCTGGTTGCAGCTGAGGTTTTGATTGGCCACACCATAAGGGTGACAGTTGCATTCCTGACAGCCGACATAAGGGTTGTAGCCGAACGTGTGTTGGAGACAGCTGTCACACTGGGCCCCTGTCACGAAGGGCGGGCACACACAGGTGCCATCAACAGGGTCGCACTTGCCCACGCGGCACCTACATCGACGGCATCTTGGGAAACCGTAGTAACCAGGACGGCAAGCCGAGCAGTCGCGGCCAATGATGTTTGGACGACACTTGCACTGCCCTCCAAAGGCACGGCATGAGAAGCTGAGGGAGCCGTCCACGTTGCACTTGCAGTAGAGGGCGCCATTGTTGTAGTCTGTGGTGAGGGCAAAAAACCGAGTACGACAGGACTTCAGCTTCTCCTTACCTTCTTTCAAGTTTAGGGAGTCATCGATGCATTCGCTGAGGAAGTCTGCAGACTTGTCGATTGGTTGGAAGACAAGGAGTTCTGGGGCGTACTTGTTGGAAGTGACCAGCATAATATAGTCCAGCCAGATATATATATATAAATATATAAGTTTTGTATCTGTGTTTGCCCCTACCATCACTTGACAACCAGTGTTGGTGTGTTTACATCCCTGCATCTTAGCAGTTTGGCAAAAACTCTCGATAGAATAAATACCAGAAGAAAAAAAAAATGTACTGGGATCGATTTGTTTTACTAAAATCTTACAAGGGGGTGCTCCAGTATGGTTGCAGTCTAAGGACTGAAACAAATAAAAAGATTAAGAGAAAACGACGTTCGCCAAAATGTAAGTTGCAGATTGTAACCAGAATTATTTAACCCCGAGTAGAATTCCAGTTGGTAACGAACAAGGCTGCAAACAAATTTAAGGTGATCTTTAGTGATTTCACAACCAGTTGTTCTGGGTAGATTTTTAATATGGTTGATATTTTTAATTGTGATGTCAGTGTTTACAGTAAAAGAAATCAAGTATCAAGCCGGAAACACAAGTCAAGGGTTTAGAAACCAACCTAGATGTAGATGATCCACTTAAACTTACTGTACCGGAAGTAACTATTTATAAACAAAATCCTCACTTCATTTTAGTTTGCACACACACACACACACACACACGGTATGGTTAAGGTTCCTACTTCAATGTAGAACTAAACAAAAAAGGCAGAAATTACTAGAGCCATTGCAATATTTATTTATAAAATCTAGTGATGTGGAAACATCAAAATGAACCATGAAGATCATCATCATCATCATCATCGTTTAACGTCCACTTTCCATGCTAGCATGGGTTGGACGATTTGACTGAGGACTGGTGAACCGGATGGCTGCACCAGGCTCCAGTCTGACCTGGCAGAGTTTTTACAGCTGGATGCCCTTCCTAACGCCAACCACTTTGAGAGTGTAGTGGGTGCTTTTATGTGCCACCGGCATGAGGGCCAGTCACATGGTACTGGCAACGGCCATGCTCAAAATGGTGTTTTTTCCGTGCCACCTGCACAGGAGCCAGTCCAGCAGCACTGGCAACGACCTCGCTCAAATAATTTTCTGTTGATTCTATTCCAAACACTGCATCACATCACTGCAATGTTGCACCAACAATGTAGCAAGTACAGCACTGCACCAGGCTACTCTGTTAGAATCCAAAATATTCCAATCAATACCCTAGAATGGCATGGTATAATGGATTACCTTTGAAATATCAAACATATAAGCCAAAATGGATGACTAATTTTGCTATACCCTTGGATATGAATAAAAAATTTCACAGTTAAAAACATCAACAGGAATATCTCAATTTACTGAGTTTTAAAGCTCTACTTGTTGTGTGAAAGAATAGTTTACATAGACGTGGCTGTGTGGTAAGAAGTTTGCTTCCCAGTCACATGGTTCCTGGGTTCAAGCTCTTTGCGTGGCACCTTAGGTAAGAGTCTTCTATTATAGCCTTATGTCAACCTTGAGAGTAGCTTTGGTAGACGGAAACTGAAAGAAGCCCATCATATATTCTTTTATTTGTTTCAGTCATTTGACTACGGTCATGCTGGAGTACCGATTTTAGTCGCACAAGTTGGCCCCAGGACTTATTCTATTGGTCGTTTTTGCCAAACCACTAAGTTACGGGGATGTAAACACACCAACATTGGTTGTCAAGCGATGGTGGGGAGACACACACCCATGTATATATATATATATATATATATATATATGTGTGTGTGTGTGTGTGTGTGTATGTATATATATATATATAAGTTACAATAGGATACAGGCAGCGATGTCTCGATAATCAATACAGATACATGGAAAAAAATCGAGAGACCTAGATTAAAAGAAACTTTGAAAACTGCCCATAGCGTTTCAGGAAGAAAATTATATTTCAAGGGCAAATTGATAAGTAACATTACATTTCGTGAAAAAACCTTAAAAGCTAAAGTTTTTGTGTTAAATAATACCACAAATTTATTCAGTACTGATAGGATGGAATTATTTAATTTATGGGACCTCGCCATAAAACTTTTCTGCAAAAATGTGAATGGTTTTTTATCTCCGGTATAGATAATTCATCAATCGAATTGAAAAAAAAAAAAAAATTTTAAGATTTTTCCTGAAGTTCTGTCTGATAAATTAGGCCTGTGCACCAAAACGAAGGCAAAGTTTGAAATAAAGGAAAATGCCATACTGACATTTATACAAAGACGAACTGTACCGTTCATAGCATTAGAACAGATTAACTTAGAGAGACTAGAAAAAATTGGAGTTATCCAAAAAGTGGAATATAGTCAATGGATATCACCAACTGTGTACATTAAGATAAAAGAACAATAAAATCAGAATGTAAGCTGATTTTTCCACTGGCTTAAATGAATGTCTTAAAATGTTCCAGTATCTGCTACCTATTCCGGAGGATATTTTTGAGGAATTGAACGGTGGCAAATTATTTTTTAAATTGGATCTCTGTGACGCGTACCTACAAATTAGAGTAGACAATGAATGCTTTAAATATCTAACAATTAACATATATGAATGACTGTATAAATACAGCAGGTTACCATGTCGTTTAAAATTCGCACCAGCGATTTTTCAACAGATTATGGATGCAATGTTAGCGGACTCTGAATTCAAAATTC
>NC_142930.1:6081313-6118813 GCF_046866305.1 Octopus bimaculoides | reverse complement strand
GATCAAACTGGTGTGTGTATGCGTATACATATACATACATAACTCTTAACTGCTTTCTTGTATACGAGCAAAGCCATTTCCAGAAAGAATCATTGAAATGAGTCAATGTTGATGCAATGTGAGGCCCTCATATGACTCTTGAGCTCAGTGAAAGATTTGCACATTCTATTACATAATGCACAACTGTGCTGGTTGGTAGAAGGAGCAGGTACCACAGCACAAACTCTTTTGACATGTCTTTTCAATCCTCCAACCGAGCGGCACCCCTTTCCACATGTTGCACAGGTTTTGTTGTGAACAAAAGCCCATATCACAATTTACCATGGGTAAATACCAAATCTGGGCACCAAAATGTTTATCATTAATTAACAAAGTTAATATTTTTGTTAACAATTTAACTTCCAAGTTAACTTTGGAAATCATTATCGGACCAATTAACTTTTGTTACATTTAATTTCTGTTAAGTCAAAGTTTTGGTGCTTTTTAAAGGTGCTTTCGGGTAGTTTTAGAGCAAGAACTGATTTTTTTTTTTTCTAAAATAAAAATTAACATTAACGGTTTATCAATAACTTCCTTTACATTTAAAAAAAATTAACTGATTAACGGTTATCAAAGTTAACTTTTTGATTAAGAGATTAACAGTAATGAAGTTAACTTTTCGATTAATGGTACCCACCTTTGGTAATACATAATACATACATACATGCATACATATACACACACATACATAGACACCACATGCATACATAGATGCACACACACACACACACACACACATACATACATACATACATACATATATATATATATATATATATGTCTGGCCCTCATCGTCATAAGTGAATTGTGATGTACTGCAACGATGGAGTACTTCCTGATTGTTTCATACAAGCTGTTACTGTTGCTGTTGTTGTTGAGTTTTGGTTTTGACATCTCCTCAGACCTGAAAACAACCTTGCTCCGAATGTAATTGAAAAAAGTAATATGTTTTAGAGTTTATTTCGCTACAGGAGCTTATTAAATATTTTTGGGCGGTCTGATCCTTTAGTGGAATTAGCAAACAAGATTATCTTATTCTACTAACCAACGCTAAGACCGAAAAAAAATATTTAAAAAATGGGTCCTGTCTTTTCATCTGATCGACTTCGCAAAAAGATTGTGGAAGACAAAACAAAGCAATCACCAAATGAAAAAAAACAAACAGGCGTTGCTGTGTGATAAGAAGCTTGCTTCTAAACCACATGGTTCCAGGTTCAGTCCCACTGCATAACACCTTGGGCAAGTGTCTTCTACAATAGCCTAGGGCCGACCAAAGCCTTGTGAGAGGATTTGGTAGACGGAAACTGGAAAAACCCGTGGTATATATATATATATATATATATATATATATATATATACAACTTATATAAATGATATATATATATATATGCATATATACATACATATATACATATGTATATACACATGTATATATGGGTACAGGACGTCAAAAAACGTAAACAACATGGAATGCAAAAACATGTAAAACAAACTTTTTTTGCGAACAACGAAAGAAACAAATAAAAAAAGAAGACCGGCAACATAGAGAACAATCCCTTTATCAGTTGTCCGCTGTTTTATCTACTCTGCATTTCGAGCATTAAGACAGGATGCATCTTCTACAAAACAGTTGTTCCAGCAAAGCAAATTAAATAAAATTTGGGATTTGCAGAGGGTCAAAGTTGGTAACGAAAACATATAAAAGTTCAAATATAGGTTACAAATCTCATTCAGGGATAGTAAAATCCAATGAAAGTACTGGTTAGTTACCTATTCAAAGAATGTTGAACGTTATAATTAATATTCAACTGTAAGGTAACTATATAAACCGTGGTTTATATATATTTATTTATTTCAATAAGATAAGAAAAATAGAGAGGTAATTAATAAATTATTATTTATTAATTAAAAATATCGACAACACCTCTTACAGCTGTTTCAATTATCAACCTTCAGAATATTAATTGATAACATTAAAAATTATTTGAAAGTCAAATATATATATACATATATATATATATATTTGTGTGTGTGTGTGTGCGTGTTTTGTCTCCTGCCATAGCTTGACAACCAATGCTGGTGTATTTATGTCCTCATAACATAGTAGTTTAGCAAAAGAGATCAATAGAATATGCACTAAGCTTACAAAGAATAAGTCTTGGGGTCGATTTCTTAGACTAACACCCTTTGAGGTGGTGCTCCAGCATGGCTGCAGTCAGATGACTGAAACAAGTAAAAGAATAAAAGAATATAAAAGTACAGCATAATAAACAACACGGGTAACGACAATAACAGCAGCAACAGCAATATGTTTTAACAGGCTCAGTTTGTATGCTCGTGTAGCAAGTCTTCGAATTTGAACCCCATTTTCTAAATTATCAGCTCACTGTCGTCAATGAATCACAATTGAGGTATGCATTTATCACATGCATGTTCTATTTATTGACTAATCAGTTGCAGGATATCACGCCGCCTGTTAGAACATAATTTCAGGTGTCTTTGAGATTTGCGCCCTTTTCTCTAGTTAAGCAGTTGAGTTTTAAAAAATTAATCAGCGCTCTGATGGTTTTTGAAGAGAACACATCTCAGCTCTCGCCAAGCAAGGACAAAACTTCAACAAGATTCGGTGGTTTCACATTTCTAAGATAAGCAATGGCTGAATAAACACAGTTAAGTTGATCCCTGTATCCTAGTTTCTCCAACAACGAGGAATTGATAAATTATACATGTATTTGTGTTCAGCCTTCCTGTAAATAAATCCATTGTTAAATGCTCAAGTTTACTTTTGTTGTCAAATATACAGCCAGATTAATAGAACACCAACCGTAATGCATGTACTACATCAAGTTTAAGCATGAATAACAAATAGCTCTTATCAAAAATTTTGATAAGGAACAATTTACTGAAAATTCAGAAGCCTGGCACCACTTTATACTCAGGTAGGCATGAGTTCACTATAATCCATCAGAAAAGCCTGCAAGAGGAGAAAAGCGACATATTTGTGCCTTGTCGAAGATATACAAGGCTTTCTTGGTTCATCCAAGCAAGAACTGGAGAGAGTCCTGGCAGATATTTAAAATGAAACATCATTTATTGGGAGAGGGAGGGCATATGGCACCATATGTAACAAAATTTGTACCTTTGCCTGGCCTGTATATCACATGTGATATACAGGATGTGGTAATTTATTTCATTTAATTTGTCCCCAGTCAATTCGTGGAGATCACAGGAAAAATGGAAGAACAAATATCTGAATTAAGAAAAAATATTTATTTTAAGGTTTGCTGTATTACATATTTATTTTTTCTTAAAATTTAAGATTGTGTGCAATTGCTTTTAGAAAAATAATTTTTTGGTTTGGATCATAGTTTTCCATGACATTCTTTTATACGCAGGTTCATATCTCTATATTTTTTCTATTGGCTTAGTTCCTCTCCTTGCATAAACTTCTGCAATTTGGTACTGGCAAACCTTTCCTCACATTTAATCACATCAGTAAGTTTCCAGATATGTGGATGACTCATATTCACTGTGTTTTTCAGCATGCTGTTGTAGGCTTCTAAACTATTTGTAGCACAAGCAATCCCCGTCATTCATCGATCCCAGACATTCCATATAGATAATGGAAATGGAGGTTCAAGGCATCGCCTCCTCTGTCCTCAGGTGGGTCTTATATAATTATTTTCAAAATAGGAGACAATTAATTGTGGAACATCATCATCACCTCTTTTACTTGTTTCAGTCATTTTGACTGTGGCCATGCTGGAGCACCGCTTTTAGTCGAGCAAATTGACCCCAGGAATTATTCTTTGTAAGCCTAGTACTTACTCTATCGGGCTCTTTTGCCGAACCGCTAAGTTATGGGGACGTAAACACGCCAGCATCAGTTGTCAAGCAATGTTGGGGGGGACAAACACAGACACATAAACACACACACATATATATATATATACACATATATACAACGGGCTTCTTTCAGTTTCTGTCTACCAAACCCACTCACAAGGCTTTGGTTGGCCCGAGGTTATAGTAGAAGACACTTGCCCAAGGTGCCACACAGTGGGACTGAACCCAGAACCATGTGGTTCGTAAGCAAGCTACTTACCACACAGACACTCCTACGTAAAATTTCATTAGAAGATATCCATCTTCCTGAAAGTTATGAGGGAAAAATCGGATCTTGTGAATTTTCCGAAAGTCCTCTCCACCACTCCAACCCCATTCGTTTGCATATGTTTTTTTTTTCATATTCGTTTTCTACACATTTTTTTACATCTATTAGACTGTTTTTTGTTTTGTTTTGGTGACGAGGCACTAAGCTAGATCCTGAAAATTATGTGGCGGGGAAAAAACGGATCTTGTGAACTTTCTCACCCCTTCGGAAAAACATTTTCCCCACAAATTTCTTTATAATTGTAATCTATGCTGTTTGAAAGGTGTTTCTGTAAAATTTCATTGAAAGATATCCATTTTCTTGAAAGTTATGATGGGAAGAAAACAGATTGCGTGAATTTTCCGACAGTCCTCTCTCCACCCCTTCGGAAAGCATCCCCCACCCCCCAGAAATTTCTTTATAGTCATATTTTGTGCCATTTGAACAGTATTTCTATAAAATTTCACTAATACAACTAGTAGGTTGGTTTTTCTTTTTTCTTTGTTATCAGGTCTCAAACTGTATATTGACCTAATTTTCTTGATCGACCAAATTGATTTTTCCTTTCTCTGAAGTTATGTTCCTGCAGGTAGTCATATTGATGGGTAGGCGTATTGAATAAATTTAATTCGATTTGCTTGAAAATCTTTGTTCGTAAACTGTTTAGCATAGATGAGAGAGAGAGAGAGAGAAGCGGAGTTAAAGAAAGTGGAGGGGAACCCATTTAAAACTGTTCAACGACAATTTTAATTCCAAAGTGATTGTTCTGGACTTTCCCTCGAAAATCACATTTAAGAGTATTTTGGGACGAATTGGCCAGCGACGAATTGACCAGGGAAAATTAATCGTCGACGAAATAACCAGGGAAGAATTGTCCTTGCACCATGAGCACAATGTGTGTGTGTGTGTGGGTATTCAGTGTAGATAGAACATTCACCAATAAACATACGTCTTCATTACTCTGAAGGATTATAAAACAATCTCAGAACTGTCCTGTAGAGAACGTTGAGAAAAAGAGCTTAAAATTCAATATTGGAGTAAGACAACCCTACTGCAGCACCTATGACAACAAAAAACAAAATTCTTTAAGGACTTTCTGCACATCTGTACCTAGAAGAAAAAGAAGAAAGTCACCCATTGCGACAATAAAGACAACAATACTAAAGGTAATCTTTCTGAGAAACTATATCGAGACTTAAATTCCGTGAAAAATTTGAGAATTTCTGTGAAAAAGTTTTCCTTAACTTTTTCCCAGTTCAATTGCTTATTTATATGAATTTTTGTTGTGTATGCATGTGTGTTACCAGTAAGACTTCCCCGCCCCCATTTTCTCCCGAATTTGTTTATTCTAAACATTTTTTTTGCCCCAAACCCCCGTTTTCGGATACAGAGGTTCCAAAAAATTACCAAAAATCGGCATTGTTACCCCCCACCCAATTCTTCAATTTTGATTTTCCCCAACACTAACCCTAATCCTAACCTTAAAACTCTAACCCTAACCCTAAAACCCTAACCGTAACCATAACTACAGAAATGTTTTGAAATTTTTGTCCGAATCATAATGTCCGCATTTTCCTACATATTTAGAAAAAAAATAGAAATAATACATTTCTAAATCTCTCAGAGAGATTTATGCAGTAGTGATGCAATAAAGTAGTTGTATGCTGTCAACTTAATGTGACAATCCCATGAAGGGAATAATACTACTGCTATTTAACCCTAAGAAGCAGCACCGCTGCCTGTCGGCCTTGACACATTTCCTGTGTCCATATGTTGACAAGGGGGAGACAAGCACCTCCAGACTGATGACAAGCTACTCCAGACTGATGACGAGCAAAGACTCAGAAACATGTCTCTGGATGCAGGCTTAGCTGGGTGGAGGTGCTTGTCTCCCCCTTGTAAACATAAGGACACAGGAAATGTGTCAAGGCCGACAGGAAGCGGTGCTGCTTCCTAGGGCTAAATAGACTAAGAGTAAAAGACGTTTTATATGACACATTCTACCAGTGTCCCAAGTTTCAAAGTGTTTCGTTAGTGTTTTGTTAAGAAAATACTGGTGCCCCCGTTTTGAACTAGATCCAAAAATGCCGATTTTTGCCAATATTTTTGCAGATTCGTATTCCCCGTAGCCGATAAGGGGGGTTTGTGGTGGAAAAAAAAAATTTAAGGGTGGGTTTTTTGGGGGGCGGGCGGAAGTCTTGCTGTGTTACTGTATGTATGTGTATACGTATATATATATATATATATATGTGTGTGTGTGTGTGTGTTTTTTAACACATATATACATGCATATAAACTCCGTATAGTAAAGTCGAAACAGAATGTCTCTCCTCGTATGTAATTATCGTTATTATTTGTAAAAGACCAACACAGGTAAAGCCTGGACAGTAATAAAGTCTTCTGTTGAATATTCACAGGTGTTGTCAGTTACATCTTCGTGCGGCCTCAGAAATACATTTTCATTCACCAATTCAGCTAGTCATCACCTCACAAGCTAAAAAATAACACAACAAACCCGCAAGCGACATGTTCATATAACAATTATAGTTAAGGCATCCACTTCCACAATGGCGTCTCAGACTTTGCAGTTCATCCGCATTGACAGCTGAACTCAAGCAACAAGCATACCATGCAACAACAATGTCAACGATTTTTCACGAGATGGCAATGTTTCCTTTATTCGCCATGTTACTCAAAAAACATGTTTTCCTAGATTTTATGGCTGCTTTCTATATTCAATTATTTGACCAATTTTTAAGATACTTCCATTGCTCTCCAACTTAGGAGGAATTTCAACCATGTTTCATGGTCTGCTACCACAACAGCTCCTTTATAGGATCCAGTTAGCTCAAGACATCATCAGGAGGAACCACGTCCGGTTTCGACCCCTACTCCTCTACCGTTTTGACGTGGCGGGGCCCCTCCTTTCGGAGGTGTCTTCAGCTCTGGTGTTGGGTGCATGTCTTCTTTCACTGTTTGTGACTGTTCTAATTCAACTGTGGAATGTCCTTCGCTATGGTTATTTTCCAGGAGGTTCTGGCCACACGTCTTACGGTTCATCAACCCGCGTTGTTGAATTACTTTCTTCTGACATACCTTCCCTTGGTGGATTAGGATCCAGTTAGCTCAAGACATCATCAAATTTCAAACACTTACCATCATCATACAATTAGTATGAATATTCAAGCTGTCCAGTACTTCCCTTTCGAAATAATAGTATCTTCAAGAATTACAACTCCAATTATCCCACTCATTTCTAATCGGGACCAATTAACTCAGTACTAACCAGGACGAATTAACTTTATCAATTAACACAATATATAATCACCCTCTTTCCTTTTTTTTTTTTTTCTCAACTATAAAATTGCCCCGACCTATTTCGAAGCCCATTCTTTTAACTTCAACAAATATTTTCAGTGTAATTCCTACTTACTGACTTACCCTGTTACGGATGAAGGAACACGTTATCTTCCTCTTTCATTTCTGTGCTACTTTGTCCTTTCTGTTGATTCATTTGTAGTGAAACTACCTCCCGCCATTAGATACAAACTACTATCGCCATTACATACAATCTTCTCATTTAAATATAAATAAATGCGAGCGTAGTAGAGAACCCATACCTTGTCATCACGTGACTGATCATTATTCGAATCAGCAACTTCTTCGAACCGTTCCCGCCAGAACGCAAACTAACCAATCACGGCCCCTAATAAGGTCACGTGATAGAGTATATTTCTACCATCTGGTGAGCCAATAATTTGTTATAAATAGCTTTAACTCGGCGGCCAAATTTGTCTCGGTCCAGTTTCTCTTTGAGAACTGTTCCGTGTACCACACGACAGCAGCAGTAGCCAGCGACCACTTCAGCAGCTTCGTCCAGCCACAATGACCTCCGCCGTCGCCACATCAGCAACAAGAGTCTACGACTACTATCCAGCATCATTGTCATGACCAACACGATTAATACCAAACAGCCTCTACACTACCAGCGTCAACACAAATTACTATGTACACCAAACCAAACCTCCGCGGCACATCTCTCTCTTCGATTCTGTTAGGTGACTCAGCTTCACCAGGGTAAATAAACAGACAAGAGTTCTTAAACAGACAAGAAATTCTCAGCCAGCGACGAACATCTGTATAACAAGAATCACGGCCCAGCATCGATGCCACGACATCACAACTAGTGATCAGCACTGCCACACTCAGCCTCTCCTCACTTTCACATACAGAACTTTCCCTTAGTGTACTAAAGATCTGGTATAATTGCTCACGTGTTATTGACTCTCTTTCTCTCTGCTGTAATAACATACACACACATGTATCACTCACATACACACTTTTCTTTGTACGACGGCCTGTCTTTGATTATGTTCTTATATGTCGCATTCACACTCTCACACAGACATACATCTTTAACGCCATAATAAATATCTGTTATTCATCTAATACGGTTGTGGTCTTTCATTACCGGTCATCTATGTTATCGTCGCATAACATATCATCTATATCATCTTCGATATATATTTGTATGTTCGACCGTGTGACACGTTTAAATAAAAGGAGTCCTCTGTTTTCCCATTCGTCACCATTTCTCCGTTTATGAGTTCGCACAGTCGTTCCCTTACACATTCATTACCATCACACAGGTGATGAAACATGATACTATAACTTGATACTTTAACTAAGTTTTACGTATTATATTTTATCTTAACTTGACTATGTCACGTACACATCAATAACGTATTCAACATTTTACTTGTTTATTAAACTAAATCCCTTTTTGGAATCAAAATAATGGATCTTTTTTAAAACGGGGGCCACATTTTTCATTAACGAAACACTTTGAAACTTGGAACACTGGTAGAATGTGTCATATAAAACATCTTTTTCTCTTAGTCTTCTTAAAAAAAGAAAAAATCCATAAATTATTCCATGTTAAAGTTGTCGTATTTCTGTAATTTCAACCAATCACTGACGTCCATTCAGCCGATATACATTAAGTGCCGACTACATAAACAAACGATTCTGAAACAATTAACCCTAACCCTAACTCTAACCCTAACCCTAACCCTAGGGTTAGGGTTAGGGTTAAAGCAAATTTAAAATGAAAAAAGCAAATAAAACGATGGTATGGAGATTAAATATGCTTTACATCACTTAATCAGCCAAGGAGTAAATGTAAACAACTGAATACTTGTCAGTGATTGGTTGAAATTATCGAAATAAGACAATTTTTTACATGAAATAAATTTGAATACAAAAATATTTTTCTGTTCTATAACACAAAATAGATAAGTATACGAAGTTTGAAAGTCTTTCCGTACCAAAAACACTACATAAAACATAAATGAAAACTGGCGCCCCCGTTTTAAAATAGATCCCGGAAATTACCATTCTAAGGGACATAGATGTTTTGACACCATTTTTCGATTGAATATATGGTAAATTTTCAGATTAACACCCGCATGATTTTCACTAGGGTGTTAGGATTAGGGTTTTAGGGTTAGGGTTAGGGCTACGGTTACGGTTAGGAACGGAATTCCCTAACCCCAACCCTAAAACCCTAACCCTAACTCTAAACCCTAACCCTAAAACCCTAACCCTAACACCGTAGTGAAAATCGTGCATGTGTTAATATGAAAATTTATATTTTGTTTACTTAAAAATCAGAATTTTGGTAACTATTATCTTTTTACAACTGCGATTTCCGTCCTTGTTTACGTGAAATTATAAGAAAGAAAGAATTTGTAAGATTTGGCTGTTTTTTCTAACATGCAGAGATATCTTCAACGCTTAATTTTATGTACTGGCTGAAAATCACCTAAAAAAATTGTGGGGTCAATACATTCGACTAAAGATTCTTGAAGGTGGTGCCCCAGCATGGCCACAGTCTAGTGACTGAAACAAGTAAAAAAATTTTTAGAAAATAAAAAAAAAATGAAGAATAACCAAAAAAAAAAAAAATAGAACCAGGGGCAGGGGTTATAAAAATATTTCATGAGATTCGGCTATTATTTCTAGCATGTCAAGAGACCTTCTAGGCTTAACTTTATGTGCTAGTTGAAAATCATCTAAAAAATTCTGGGGTCAATGCAATCGACTAAAAATTCTTCAAGGTGGTGCCCTAACATGACCGCATTCTAATGACTGCAACATGTAAAAAGAAAAGCAAAAATGAATTATATCACTGAAGTGGTTTTGATCAAGATTTTAAAAATTCTGGGTTTCCATACAGCCATGTAAAAAAATTTCAAGGTGGTGCCCCAGCATGGTTGGCTGCAGTCTAATAACTGCAAAAAAAAAAAAAAAAAAAAAAAAAAAAAAAAAATTCAGGGTCGATGCATTCAACTAAAAATTCTAAAAACTAATAAATATAACTGTGGGGCTTTTGTCCTAGGGGGCTTTTGTTTGGACCCCATTTAAGAACTAGTTTTTTAATTTCTACGTGCACTTTCTCTTGGTATCAGCAAGTCCCAAAACTTAATCCGTACACATCATGCACATAAATAGTTCTATACTTATGAAGGATTTGTGTCATAGACAGATAGCTTCTTACACACATGCATACTTCTATCTATTACACTCCAGCATACTCGCTCACACAACTTATATTACGCATGCACAGATATATATATACGGTAGATGTTCATTTACCTGACAGATATTTTAACTATTAATCTTTTTTAACATTTTCTTTCGACATTCTCTCTAGATTGGTAGCGACCCAGTATAATTTGTGTAAGTATTAATAACAAAATAGGTTTTAAACGTTAGAAAATTAACTGATTCTTTTCTCTTCACAGCTCCAACAAACAACAATATACCTCTTTAAACAAAAACATTGCAAATGAATAAAAAGAAAATCGTAATTAAAATGTCGATCTTATAGAGCTAGGTTTGATTACTCCAATAATTTGAACTCGAACAGACTACTTGTCGTTTCTTCAACAAGGTCGTTGGTTATAACTGTGAATTACATCCACCTACTATTCCTGTTATAAACTAGTGAACACGGTCGTTGAGCATACTAACTATTGGCTATTGATACAGTCATTGAACTCAAAGATGTTTATCTGTGTCCAATCAGATTGAGACAATTGGGTGTGGTTGGTTAGGCGCTTATGACTTGGTATGGTTGATGGGATATTCAACCAGTTTGGTGACTACATTTTGGCAGTGGAGTTAAACAGAAATATATGCATACTAATAAAAAGATTGTGAAAGATAGAAAGAGAGAAAGAGAGAGAGAGAGAGAAATTATAATTTATTAATTGAACACAATTGATTTAAACACTTCCCTCTCCTCATACACATAGAAAATATGCTCATACACATAAATAGAGAGAGAGGGGGTGGAGGAGAAATAGAGATAGTGAGAAAGACACACAGACAGACGTAGAGGAGAGAGAGAAAGAGAGGTTTCTCTTCTATTTGAAGTGGTCAGTCCACTGAAATTTCATTCCAAAGCATTTTTCTTTTTTCTTCTTTCTTTTTTCTCCCCATTGTATACCTATCAATATATTTGTAAATTTGTAAATGAACACATTTTCTCACAAGGACTGGTGACCTTTCAAGATGTCAGTTTTCAGAAGTAGGATGGAAAAGATAAGAAAAGAGGGGAGGGTGAAGTCATCACGTATTCCTTTACACTTGTATAGTCAAGTTCCATATTCTGTGTAATTCCACGTTTGCACGAACAAACATTAAATGTTGGTTCAACATTCATAACTTAGTTAAATATAGTCAGAATACAAAAAAATAGAAATATTACATTTCTAAATCTCTCAGATTTATACAGTAGTAACATGGTAAAGTGGTGGTATGCTGTCAACTTAATGTGACAGTCCAATGAAAGGGAATAATACTACTACTATTTAGCCCTAGGAAGCAGCACCGCTTCCTGTCGGCTTTGACACATTTCCTGTGTCCTTATGTTTACAAAAAAAAAATAATAATAATTCAATCTGTTCTCTATGTACATTTAATCAAACATCATAAATGAGTTTTGTATTAATATGTATATTGTATGAAAGCTGGAAGCCACTCAGTAGGATATAAACTACTTAATAAATTATATAATTAAACTTGGTGGCATACGTAATAAAATTATTTGGAAAGAAACATTTACCCTTTCACCGTTGTTTGAAATCATTGATTTATGAGTTGTATCAAGTTGTAAACTATTTCTTATCTAAGACATGCCAAAAGGACTAGATTTCCAAACACAAATCGACACCTTATCTTGATAATATTATCAATCCACCCCATTGTTATGACCTTTCTTCCACCCCTATCTTAATCGCCATTATAACATTTCAGAATAATATTAAATGGATTATGTCATCATGCTGTTTCAACTTCCTAATATACGTCGGTCTGAAAGTTCATAGATAAACGAGCTCTTTTGTGGAGGCGCAATGGCCCAGTGGTTAGGGCAGTGGACTCGTGGTCATAGGATCACGGTCTCGATTCCCAAACCGGGCGTTGTGAGTGTTTATTGAGCGAAAACACCTAAAGCTCCACGAGGCTCTGGCAGGGGATGGTGGCGAACCCTGCTGTACTCTTTCACCACAACTTTCTCTCACTCTTCCTGTTTCTGTTGTTCCTGTAATTCAAAGGGTCAGCCTTGTCACACTGTGTCACGCTGAATATCCTCAAGAACTACGTTAAGGGTACACGTGTCTGTGGAGTGCTCAGCCACTTGCACGAGCAATTTCACGAGCAGGCTGTTCCGTTGATCGGATCAACTGGAATACTCGACGTCGTAAGTGACGGAGTGCCAACAAACTAAACGAGCTCTTTCATTCTGTACATTAAATGTAAAGAATAGCAGAGGCTCAGCAGTAGCTATTCAAACGATTGCCAGGGTTACCAAATGTTATCACAATTCCTTTTCTCATAAAAAGATCCCCATGAATCTTTTATGTTTTATTCTTTAACATTTGCGCCTGTCATTCGACTGCCGGTACCAACTTGGAGAGGTTTTGAGTTGAACGAATTGTTCCTAATACTTTTTTTTAAAACTCGGTACTTATTCTATCGGTCTCTTTTGCCAAACTGCTAAGTTACGGAATGTAAATGCACCAGCACTGATTGTCAAGTGATGGTGGGACACGCACGCACGCATGCACGTACACACACACACACACACACATGCACACATATGTATATGACAGGCCTCTTTCAGTTTCCGTCTTTCAAATCTACTCACAAGACTTTGGCTGGCTCAAGACTTTAGTAGAAGACACTTCCTCAAAGTAGGACTGAACCCAGAACCAGTGGCATAACTGATAGGGGATCAACGGGATCGACCCACTCCGACTGAGCACATTTTTCAAAATTGACGCTTTTTATAAAATGTATAACCAATGAGTTAAAAATTTACGCCTTTTTTATGTGCCATGCTCCCCCAAACTTTAGAACCTAGCTACACCCCTGCCCAGAACCATGAGGTTGGGAAGCAAACTTCTAACCACACAGCTATGCCTGTGGCTATAATCAATAATTTTTAAAGACTCCTGACAACATTCCACTAACTCCACAAATACTGCCCCTCAATTTGTTTCGGTTTGTTTCCATATATAATATATTGTTATCAATATAAAAACTGTATCATTGATAACAAACTTTGGTTTCCCTAACTATCGATCCCACCAACACAGCCCAAGTAAAACAAATACGTTAGAAAACTTCACCTACCCTTCTTTGGCTAGATATTGATCATTATGGGAAATGTGACAGAAAGTGCAAAACAAATAAGGTGTTGGCAAACACCCTGCTACAACTATCTACTGCTGCCTGGAAGACAAAGTATGTCAGGTGACATATTCTGTTATCGCTAAACACACTAAGGCAGAGCTATAAAAAGAAATGACGAACGCATTTTGAACTTAGTAATCAAAGATATAGAAACCATTACAGCTGCTCGAGTCTACACGTGGACAAAAGTGTTGAACCATTCACTGATTGCGGTGTGGCTGAAATGCACGGCCCTCGAATACTATGATATATAAATACAGTTAATAGCTATTTCTCATCGTATAGTACTATATAACTGGTTTCAAATTTTGACAGAAGGCCACGATGTTCAGGAAAGGGTGCAAGTCGATTACATCGACTCCAGGGCTCAACTGGTACTTAATTTATTGACCCCAAAAGGATGAAATGCAAAGTCGACCTCGACGGAATATGAACTCAGAATGCAGACACGCTCAGCGTTTTGCCTGACACGACGACTATTCTGTCAGCTCACCGCTTCTAATTGATGAGTGTTTTTTAAATACAATCTTGACTGTAAATGTGCCTATGAATGGCGTGGGGGAGGGGGCAGGCGGACTTCAGTAGAGCCACTGATTGTGCAATTTGACGAAACTGGATCTTTTATTACGACACTCTTGCTAGCTAATGGACAATAAGATTCACAAACAATAAGGAAATTTCTTACAGTATTTACATATGGTGAGAAATGGCTAAGTAATCCACTGAATTGAATGGGAATTTCAGGTGATAAAAGGAAAAGAAAATAATTTACTAATAACACAAAACAAGTTAAAGAAGGAAGAAAAAAAATAACAATACCGTTTAGAGCTTTAGTATTGGTGCACATTATCAACTTGTACCTGTTTTGCAACAAGGGTTTGAGTATTTATTATTAGATTGGAAAGGAAGTCTCGTTGCATTTATGACATTATATAACTTTGAAGGTACTTTTTCAGTACTTACACTAAAATAAACATTAATTTTTACATTCTATTGTTCCCCCCCCCCCGCCTTTCTTTGCAGATTACTTTTCACCATTGTGGTTAAATTCATATCGATTTTCAACCCTTTTAAAATAAGTTCAGACCAGGCTTGTAACAGACATTACATGCTTCAAAAAGGAGTTCTTCAGCAATCGAAGTGGCAAGAAACATTTGTTCTGTCTACTGGAATGAAACTTTGGCTTCAACTTTGGATCATTTTCACTCGGGAAATTTTTCTCTCGCAGATTCCACTCAATTTGGACGACCAAGTCCTGTCAATATTGAACTTCGGTAAACTTTAGTTGAAGAAAATTCATAGCAAACTCCATAAGAATTACTAAAACAGTTCCATTCCTGTCACACTTCGATCGTAAAATATTTTCAAGAAATATGGAGTGACTAAACTTGGTCAGAGGGTCCCTCATTATTTCACTGCTTCTCATTTTAATCAAAGAGTTGCCCTCTGCTCCTCATTAAAGAATATACTTGTTACCAAACCTTACCTGCGTAGGATTTTCACAAGTTATGAAAAGTGGGATCTCAGTAATCGCATCCATCGTAAACAACATGGGTTTATCACCCAATTAAAAAGGAGAATCCATTTTCAAGCAAGGATTACACCCTGATAAAGTTATGCTTTCAGTTTGATGGGACATGAAGGCTGTTGTCTATCATAAAGTGTTTAACTGAAACAAAGCAGTTGATGCAGGGAAGTATTTGTTGTCCGTTGGAATCATTGCAGAAAAAGCGCCCATCATTGGTCAGTTGCAAAGAGGTGTTGCTCTTATACGATAATGTAAGATCACATATTGCCCAAGTTATTCAAGAAATGATTATAGAACTATATGGAAGGTTTGTCTCATCCCTTTTACTCTCCTGGCCTTGCTCATCTTTTCGGATCACAGTAATCTAGAGGGAAAACAGTTTAATAATTGTGAAGAGGTTAAAAATGATATCGAGTGTTTCTTTGCTATGAAACCAGAAGAATTTTACACTCACAAGACTATATTCTATAATGTATTTGCAATGCCAAGACTGGTAACCAACATTTAAGACACTAGACTTGTTTACTGAAGAAATATGCTTCATCTTTTGTTGACCACTGGAAGACTGGTGGAAAAAAGGAGAGAAAGAGTAAGAGAGTCGACCTCTCCAGCCTGACAAGTAGATAGGGTGAATGTTGTACTGTTGTGCAATGATAATCCATAAGTGAAGAGAAAAATTAGACGCTCTACAGCTCAGTGCAAATGACCAAAGACAAAGAACCGATTTGGAGTTCCATATCTGTATTTTTTCTGACTAAATTAGGTTAGGCTAAACAAAGAATTTTCCATCTCTTATCTGCCAAAACTCCCCTTTAATCTAATAATGCTAGCTTAAACAATAGAACTTATCTCAGTAGTTTACTGGTTTACTCTCTGGAGTGCAAAAGCTGAGTACAATAGGAAAGGAACTGGTAGAAAAATATTGACTTGGTTTCGAAACTTGGTTTAGAATCAAGGGAACTATTCATTACAGATGCGTTAATGCTCACATTAGCGACACTCATTATGTTTAGTGTTTATTACTCTTTTACTCGTTTCAGTCATTTGACTGCAGCCATGCTGGAGCACCGCCTTTAGTTGAACAAATCAACCCCAGGACTTATTCTTTGTAAGCCTAGTACTTATTCTATTGGTCACTTTTGCCAAACCGCTAAGTTACGGGGACATAAACACACCAGCATCAGTTGCCAAGTGATGTTGGCGGGGGGACAAACACAAACAAATAAACACACACACACATATATATATATACATTTATATGACAGGCTTCTTTCAGTTTCTGCCTACCAAATCCACTCACATGGCTTTGGTCGGCCCGAGGCTAAAGTAGAAGACACTTCCCCAAGGTGTCACACAGCGGGACTGAACCCAGAACCATGTGGCTGGTAAGCAATCTACTTACCACACAGCCAATGAAAAACATTAAACATAATTTTTTCTAAATTATGTAAAAGATCACCAATTATTAGAGAGGATAGATTTAGTGGATTACATAAACCTCCAGGACTTGAGAGCAACTTATCAATCCTGAAAGGATGGAAAGCTGATTGTTTTGTCCCCAACGCTCAAAAGGTTCCACCATCTTGCCATCTCATAAATTCTAAACTTAATATCCACCAATTTTAACCCAAATTTTAAAAGTGTGTCAGAATCAGATGTGATAACAATTTTATGGTAATTCAATCAGATTTACTTTATATTATTCTGATAATTATCAACCAACAAACAAATATCCGTCTTGCAAACTCCATCTTGGTACGGTCTTCTTGACAACAGCAGACTACAATTAGTCTTTGTTCCAATGGTAATGAATATCAGTATGCATGCTTCACTCTCTCCCCTTCTCTCTCCCAACCCTCTCTCTATGTCGATACTCTCTCACTCCCCCTCTCTCTGTGCCATCATATACTCACTATATGTCAATATATTCTCAATGTACATCAGCATATTGACACAACTGACCGAATTTCATTTGAGAGATTTAATATGAACTTGCATGTAGGTATATGCGTGTGTTTGTGTGTATGTATGAATGAATGGGTGGATGTACGTATGTATGTATGATTATACGTGTATGTATGGATATGCGTGTATGTGTGTGAGTGTGTTATTATTTAAAACAAACAGTAGAAGGTTGTCATTATAGTACTCGGAGTTTCAAATGTTGGTGCGAAGAGCTACAATACATTCTTGCCGCCTATTAATGGCAACAAACGCTATGAAAAACCATTGAATATTATATAAATAAGCCTCTGTTTATCTAATATCAAGGTCTCATTCTTTTGTTGTTACTTATTATTATTATTATTATTATTATTATTATTATTATTATTATTATTATTATTATCTTAATATATAAAATCTGCTCTGTCTGTTTGTGCGCTTATAACTTGGGTATTGTTCATCCGATTTTGCTGCAATTTTAAACATGGACACATGAGAGAGAGAGGGGCATTCCGTAATCTAAAAAGATTTTCAAAATCGTTAGTTTCAAAGTGAGAATTGCTATTTTTGTAATCTTTAATGTCCTGTTTATTCCGCCATTAAAACAACCAGTTGCTCACACAGCCGGCACATACCATTTTGCTAGCAACAAGGGGAGTACATGATGCTGTCTCTCGTTATGCTGTCTCTCTTTTTTCTCTCTCTGTGGGGTTAATAATCTTAATCTTTAGTTACAGTTCTTCATTCAAACAACATAACAGGCAGAATTGTCGGATTAAGACAGTAGGGTGTTTTGAGGGAGATTTGGCAGCTATTTCTACCAGGTCTAGCTACCATGTAGAGGTCTACCTCATTGATATTATATATTCCTTATGCTTTCCAAAACAGATTTTGACATATGGAGTATCAGAAGATTCAGTACTATTTTGGCTACAAATTAAACTTAATTTCCATTCACATATTTGCATTTTGAATAATCTTTTCCATAAATCATCATCATCATCATCATCATCATCATCATCGTTTAACGTCCGCTTTCCATGCTAGCATGGGTTGGACGATTTGACTGAGGACTGGTGAAACCGGATGGCAACACCAGGCTCCAGTCTGATTTGGCACAGTTTCTACAGCTGGATGCCCTTCCTAACGCCAACCACTCAGAGAGTGTAGTGGGTGCTTTTACGTGTCACCCGCACGAAAACGGCCACGCTCGAAATGGTGTCTTTTATGTGCCACCCACATAAGCCAGTCCCGGGGCACTGGCAACGATCTCACTCGAAAATCCTACAGGAGCCAGTCAGGCGGTACTGGCAACGGCCACGCTCAAAATGGTGCATCTCATGTGCCACCCGCACAAGAACCAGTCCAGGGGCACTGGCAATGATCTTACTTGGCTTGCCGGGTCTTCTCACGCACAGCACATTTCCAAAGGTCTCGGTCAGTAGTCATCGCCTCGGTGAGGCCCAATGTACGAAGGTCTTGCCTCACCACCTCAGCCCAGGTCTTCCTGGCCTACCTCTTCCACGGGTTCCCTCAACTGTTAGGGTGTGGCACTTTTTCACGCAGCTATCCTCCTCCATTCTCACCACATGTCCATACCAGCGCAATCGTCTCTCTTGCACGCCACAACTGATGCTTCTAATGTTCAGCTTTTCTCTCAAGATACTTACACTCTGACGGGTATTCACATTGACATTACACATCCAACGGAGCATACTGGCTTCATTCCTTGCGAGCTTACGTATGTCCTCAGCAGTTACAGCCCATGTTTCACTGCCATGTAGCATGGTTGTTCGTACGCATGCGTCATACAGTCTGCCTTTTACTCTGAGTGAGAGTCCCTTTATCGCCAGCAGGGGTAAGAGCTCTCTAAACTTTGCCCAGGCTATTCTTATTCTAGCAGCTACACTTTCAGCGCACCCACCCCCAATACTAACTTGGTCGCCCAGATAGCGGAAGCTATCGACTACCTCTAGTTTTTCACCCTGGAATGAGATAGAAGTTGTTTCCTGTTTGTTTGCAGTCTTTATTGCACCTGAACATCTGCCACAAACAAAAACTAACTTGCTAGTTAACCTGCCTTTGATGTTGCTGCACCTCTTATGTGTCCATAGCTTGCACCGGGTACATCTTATAGAGTTACTACCTACTCCTTTTCTACATACTGAGCAGGGCCATCTACCTGAAGGGGTTTGTGTTTTATCTGCCTTCCGACTTATTAGGATTTTGGTTTTAGCTAGGTTGACTCTAAGGCCCTTCAATTCTAGACCTTGCTTCCACACCTGAAACTTCTCCTCTAGTTCTGATAGTGACTCCGCAATTAGGGCAAGGTCATCAGCATAGAGGAGCTCCCAGGGGCAACCTGTCTTGAACTCCTCTGTGATTGCCTGGAGGACTATGGTAAATAAGAGGGGGCTGAGGACGGAACCTTGGTGGACCCCTACCTCTACCCGGAATTCATTGCTGTACTCATTTCCAACCCTCACCTTACTGGCAGCATCTCTGTACATGGCTCGCACAGCTCTCACTAACCATTCTTCTATCCCAAGTTTCCTCATTGACCACCAGATAAGGGATCGGGGGACCCTGTCAAAGGCTTTCTCCATGTCAACGAAAGCCAGGTACAGAGGTTTATCCTTAGCTAGGTATTTCTCCTGCAACTGTCTCACTAGAAATAAGGCATCAGTAGTGCTTTTACCTGGCACGAACCCAAACTGCATCTCATCTAAATTGATTCGCTCCCTAATTAGTTGGGCTATGACCCTCTCTGTAACTTTCATAACCTGATCTAACAGCTTGATGCCTCTGTAATTATTTGTATCTAAAGCGTCACCTTTACCTTTGTAGCAGTTGACTATGATGCTGCTACACCAGTCATTGGGTATGACTCCTTCGTGTATCACCTGGTTTGTAATACGGGTGACTAGGCTATAGCCAACACTGCCAGATATTTTGAGCATCTCTGCAGTGATTCCTGATGGGCCGGGGGCTTTCCCGGTCTTCATACTCTTAATTGCTTTATCTACCCTGGTACTATCAACTCGGATAGCTGGTCCCTCTATTGGGTCGACATACGGCAGGCTCTCTTTCTCCCATTCATTCTCTTTATTAAGCAATCTATCGTAGTGGCATCTCCAGACCTCTTTCTTTGCATCCTCATTTAATGCAAGCGTACCATCATCCATGCGAACACATTTCTCTCCTACAACATCACTATTCTCTCTCCTACACTGTCTTGCAACACGAAATACCTCGAGTCTTTGGTCCTCACGGCGCAGAACATTGGCAAATCTTTCCTTATCTGCTTCCCCTCTGGCTAAATAAACCTGTCGCCTAGCCTCCCTTCTGGCACATTGGTACAATTCCCTGCTACCACCGTTCTTCCAGTCCTTCCAAGCCTGTTTCTTTTGTCTAATAGCCCTGTCTACCTCCTTGTTCCACCACCACGTTACTCTGGGTCGGGAGGGGACCTTACACCACCCACAAATCTGGTCGGTGGCTTTCAACAGGTTGTCCCGCAGAAATCTCCAATTGTCTTCCACGTTGTATGATGCTATATCCCCTTCTATTTCGTTAAATGCTTCAAGTAACTTGTCTCTAAGTCTCTGTCCGTTTGCAGGGTCTTTAAGCTTCCACACCCTTCTCCTCCAAGCCTGTCTAATTCTGGGCACCCATTTTGCCTTGATCCCAAAGTCGCTAACTACTAATCTATGTTGTGGGGTACATTCTTCGCCAGGGTAGGTTTTGGCATTTATAAGCCACCCTCTTTCCCTATTTCTGGCGAGGATGTAGTCGATTTGGCTAGAGTGTCTGCCGGAGCGGTAGGTGACTAGGTGACTGGCAGGTTTCCTGAAGTTGGTATTGCAGACCATAAGATCGGTTGCATCACAGAACTCCAGCAGTCTGGTTCCCTCCTCGTTGCGGGAACCGAAGCCATAGCCTCCATGTATGCCGTGGAAGCCTCCAGCACGACGTCCGACATGACCGTTGAAGTCTCCAGCCACAAAGAGAAGGTCCCTGTCACTCGTCGACGAGGTAGTTTGCAAGAGGGTGTCATAGAATTGGTCTCTCAGACCATCTGGTAGCCCCGGTTGAGGTGCATAGGCTGAGATGACAGTAGCTAATCTATGATGAAGCACTAGTCTGATCTTAAGTACTCTGTCACTTACTCTAACGACCTCGATTACCTTATCCACCCATTTCTCCACTAGAAGTATTCCTACGCCCCCGACCCCGTCAGTGTTCCCTGCCCAGAAAATCTTGTACCTGTGTTCTTTGCCTGTGAGGAACCTTGCAGAACCTCCTCTCCATCTTACTTCCTGGATGCAGCACATATCTACGCGTCTCCGTTCAAGCATCTCAACAATTTCACCAGATCTACCTTTCAGCGTGCCGACGTTGAGAGTGCCAATCCTAACAGTATGGGTGTTGGGGGTGTGGGCCTGTAGCCTGGGAAGGGAAAAAGCAGTGTCGTGTACCTGAAAAGAAAACTTGCAATTGGAAGAATTCATAAGCAAAACAGTACCTACAACCTGCAAACATTTCTCAAACTTAATGCGCTACCCAAAGGTAGGGGAGAGGATGGCCAAGGCCACTAGATGGGTTCCGGGAGACAGCCGAGGTTGACAGGATGACAGAGGAATGAACTTCCGGTGGAGGGGGTGGGAGGGTGGGTTACCGCCAGCGAGTAGATAGGGCTCTTAATTGTAGATTTTAAATATTTCAGCGAGTAGATAGGGCTCTTAATTGTAGATTTTAAATATTTGAGAGACAACAATGCATAAATCGTAATTTTTAAAAGAGCAATGAATTTAGGAAGCTTAGAAAATGAATAAGTATGAATTTAAGACAACAACTGAATTCAATTGAATTTCATGGAGAGAAACAAGATAAATAATAGAGGGCAAACTAAAGCGCGAAGGTATGAGATGTTTGAGGCCGTAAATAAATAAAAATCTCTATCTTATCTGCATCTTGGAGATTTCGTCGTAGTATGTCAGCGAGATAATTTAGAATGGGTTTCTCATTTATATATAGCCAGAACCTGAAGACCTTAAGGAAAAACTATGAGAGAGAGAGAGGATGGAGGGGTAGACAGAGGCATGGCGGGAGAAAAGATCATCATCATCATCATATATATATATATATATATATATATATATATATATATATATATATATATAAAGAGAGAGAGAGAGGGGGGACCAGTCAAGCAGCACATCACGCTGTAATTCTTGGGCTGAGAAATCAACACTTAAAAGCCATAATTTTAAGGAGCGATAAGAATTTTTGAATAAAGGAAAATGGGTAGGGGTGGGTAGGTACCGCCAGCGAGTAGATAGGGCTCTTAATTGTAGATTTTAAATATTTGAGAGACAACAATGCATAAATCGTAATTTTTAAAAGAGCAATGAATTTAGGAAGCTTAGAAAATGAATAAGTATGAATTTAAGACAACAACTGAATTCAATTGAATTCCATAAATCAACTATCAAAAATTATTATACGATGACATCACATTTTCCATATGTGTGTGTACCTTAAAAGACATCAATCATCATGGCATACACCTTCACTACTCTATCTCTCTCACATACACACACACGCACACACACGTTCATAAATTATATAGACATACATACATCTTTCCCTTTCTTTCTCTGTTCTTTTCACTTTCTCTTCTTTCAATTTCTCCTTTATTCAAATAAAATTTTTATGGATACAATTGCTTACAAAAATAGGGATTAATGTATAATTTCTTTCTATGTTCATAATTTTTTGTTTACAATATTGGGAAAAATATGCCACCAAAGAAAAGATGTAATCTCTCCAGAAACAAGTATAAAGCAAGGAGGATTGTAGAAAACCGAAGGCAAGAGTCTGAAGAGAGAAGCTAGATGAGATTTTCTCAACATCAGCAAATGCATGTTGCAGCACTTAATGATGGATCATAAATCAATGTTTTAATGATTAGACAGAAGTCCAATAGAATTGAATTAAATTTTCCCTTGCATCAAGTAAAACAGAACGTATCAGAAGATTTCTCAATTGAAAAAGGCAAAGTCTATGACACTATCTGTAGTATTTTTAAAACTAAAGACGCAGCTAAAATAGAAGCAGAAATTGTCAGACATATCTCTGATTCTACATTTGTACCTTAGGAGATGGGTCAAAGAAATACAGGAATCACAATAAGAAACACTGGACATGATGTAGATTCATGATTAGTTGTCACTTTTGTATTGCAGTATGAGGGGGCAGTCAAAGTAGAGTTAATGAAAGGTGACCGGTGGCCAGGGGTAATCACAATGGACTTCCAAGTCGTAATGACCTTTCAAAGCTCACAGAGTCATACCAGAAAGCACCGATACAAAGGACATGAGATCAATGATACAGGGTAGGAAGGTTAGTTGTTATATTTACCAAAGTAAAACACGTCTTTGAATGTCTGGAAGAACCGGAGAGATGAAGAAAATAAAAACAAAAACAAGGAAAATGAAAATAATAAGGAACAATGAATTCCAGTTTTCAAATCATCACCATTGTCAAGTCTAGAGACAGTAGAGGAAATATCTTTGGGACTAGTATCACAAATAGATGAATAAATATCTTGTCCCCTAACAATACTAACCAGTAGTACCATACCCTCATCGTGCAATGAGGAAGAAATAATAATTACCAACAAAATTCCAGAACATTCAGTGAAAATAGGAAGGAAAAAGGAGAAGAAAAATCAGAGAAAAACAGATTCAACATACAAAAATGAAAATAGGTGAGGAAGAAGAATTTCATCCAAACAACAATGAAGTCGTCTTTTAAGAATATAAGGAAGAAAAGGAAGAGAACAAAGACAAAATAAGACTTACTGTTCTTTAAAAATCAAGCAAACAGTTAAAGAGAAAATTACGCATGTCTGGTGACACACATTTTCCGAAGAAATTAGAATGACGCAAAAATAATTATGTTCAGAGTATACAAAACTTGAAAAGATAGATTACAAGTAAAGTTCAAATTAAGACAATATATTCTTCTCTACTCTAGGCACAAGGCCCGAATTTTTTTTGGTGGGGACCACTTGATTAGATCGACCCCTGTATACACCTAGATCGATTTACATGGCATAAGATGTGCCATGATGCATCAAAACAATTTGAGTTGAAAAAATAGAGCAATAAAACAATTATATCCTGCAATCAACAGACATTTTCCCAATGCCAGGCAACATCAAAATCGTCAGTGTCCTCATTGTGAATCCATAGCAAAATCCATACCTGGACTCAAGTTGATGCCATAGAAACGGAAAAAAAAACTGAGAAATACCAGGATCTAGGCTGAGAGCTGAGGAAACTGTGGAAGATTAAGATTGGTGCACTTGGCACAACACCCAAAATGCTATCAAAAAGACTGAAAGAAATTGGAATTGAAACTTGTCAAACTGCAGAAAAGTTCCATTCTATATCCTGCCAGAATCCTAAGAAAGAATCTTGAGATTTGAGGAGATTTGTTGTCACCAAACATTAAGATGAAATATCTGCTGACTCATGAGCATGACTAACGAAATAACAACAACAATAACATCTGTCACTCAATGACATATTCTCCCTGGTGTTACATTTCTTTCTAAATATAGACAAATCCAAGACAATGTCATTTAAAACAGCAGGTTAGCTGTTAGTGTTAGTATTTCCTTAATATAGAAACAGATTTTTTGAAGCAGATCTAAAATAATAACTTGTGAGAGAAATGAAAACAAGTTGTTGAGCACAGAAAGTACACAGTGAACATGACTAACAGCAGAGGAATGGTAAGCAGGTTGTGAAATGGTATTTGTAATAATAAAGAACAACAAAGCAAACCATTCAATAGAGGAGTGGGGAAATTCCTTTTGGAAAACAATGGAGAATGTGAAAGAAGAAAATAACTGTTTCATTGTCTATCCAACTAAACAAATATAATTGACAGTTCTTAATTAGGAACTGGCAGAATTAACAGACATTAAAATGGTTTTGTTTGAAGACAAAACAATTCTCAGAATGTTGAAATATTTCTGTAAACATCGAACTGTTAATGATTTACAATTGAACATTCAAGAGGACATGTGTGTGTGTGTGTGTGTGTGTGTATGTATGTATTGGTCACTCTTTACAACACCTGTCTGTGTTCGGATTGTCCTTGCACAGGGGCCATCCAGACCCCCGTCTTCGTCGTGAGTGGGGATTAATCTTCTTTCTTTGCTCTTTTGCACCACATGGGTTTCAACTCTCCTCCCCTCTTCATCTAACCCTCCTCTTCTCTCCTCTCACACCTACTTCCTCTCTTCACTCCTGCCCACCATCTCCCTTCTACCCTCTCCCTCGTTACCCCACCCTACACATTACAACCCCACCATCCCTATACAACCCACCCCACACACTATCACTGACCACTTCCCAGCATCTACACCATCATCCACACACACATGTCAAGGTCACCAGCCCACTTCCACACGCTCTCACATACACCTTCGTTTTGGGATCACCACTACTTTATTATCTCCCCTTCTTTCTAGCTCTCCTGTGTGACCCCTCTGTCCGGCATTCACCATGATAGATCACTAGCCACTAAACCTCTTCCTATTCTCTCTCCCTGTTTATTTCTGTGTTCCTTTCTGTCGAAGAGCATAGGCTCGAAACATAAAAGACTTTCTCATTTCCCAAGTGTTAAACTAATACATCTGTTTGTTGTTTACACACCCATCTTCGTCATTTGTTTTTTTTGTAAATTCTCACTATATATGTATATATGAATATATGTATGTATGATCTTTATTTGAGTTTAATTTAAGTTCTTCTTGAGAGAGTTGAAGCAGGTCGCTAATAAAGCGACAAGACTTTTTGAGTTAAGAGATTTCCCGGTGTTTGTAAATATGTGCTTGAGTTGGTGTGTTGCTTAAATTGTTGATCCATACACCCAAGTGTCTGCATCTCTTTTACTTGTTTCAGTCATTTGACTGTGGCCATGCTGGAGCACCGCCTTTAGTCAAGCAAATTGACTCCAGGACTTATTCTTTGTAAGCCTAGTACTTATTCTATCGGTCTCTTTTGCCGATCCGCTAAGCTACGGGGACGTAAACACACCAGCATTGATTGTCAAGCGATGTTGGGGGCACAAACAGACACACAAACACAGACACACACACATATAGATATATCATCATCATCATCATCATCATTTAACGTCCACTTTCCATGCTAGCATGGGTTGGACGATTTGACTGAGGACTAGTGAAATCGGATGGCAACACCAGGCTCCAATCTAATTTGGCAGAGTTTCTACAGCTGGATGCCCTTCCTAACGCCAATCACTCAGAGAGTGTAGTGGGTGCTTTTACGTGTCACCCACACGAAGGCCAGTCAGGATATATATATATATATATATATATATATATATATATATATATATATATATATATATATATATACACATACATACATTTATACGACGGGCTTCTTTCAGTTTCCGTCTACCAAATCCACTGACAAGGCTTTGGTCAGCCCGAGGCTATAGTAGAAGACACTTGCACAAAGTGCCACGCAGTGGGACTGAACCCGGAACCATGTGGTTGGTAAGCAAGCTACTTACCATACAGCCACTCCTGTGCCTATTCGCATAAGATTCTCAGATGGAGAATCTTTGGGATATCTTACAGATCTTCACTGTGCCACTAATAGATTGGATTTGGAGAATCCGCGTCAGTTTCTTTTGCTCTTTTTCGGTGAAACCGAGTGTTCTAGGTTTTTATGCAAATTTGTTGATACCTAACCAAGTGTACCTATGATGATAGGTACAAATGAGAATCCATAGTCGGGGTACAAGAGATGTAAGTACCACATTAATTCGCAATAAATGTTCTATTTTCTCTGAACTTTTGAATGTACATTCATGTCTGCTGGGCAGTATGTATGTATGTATGTATGTATGTGTGTGTGTGTGTGTGTGTGTGTGTGTGTGTGTGCATGTGCATGCATGTATGTATGTATGTATGTTCTCTTTCTCTTTTTAATTTAGAGTAAAATTTCGATCGGTCACCTTCTTGGTAGCAAGATTGTGAAGGAAATTATCTTCTTTTAACCATCATCCTGTAAATTCCAATATCTTGAGGAATGAATGAGATATTTGTGTTCTCTCCCCAAGATCCCAAGTTCAGCCATAGTTTGCTCCAGACTGGTTGGTACATATCCTGTTGCTCCAATGGTAATAGGTAAGAAGCTGAAAGTATATGTATGTATGTATGTTCTCTTCCTGACTGGGCCAGCCACTCCATAACAAAGTTGTAAAAATGACGTCATTCTCTGAGTTATTCTTCATGTAACCATTCGTTGCTTTAAATTTTAGAAGACCCTTGCAGTTATTCCTGACCCCAGATATGATAATCATCCAAAGCCTTTTTATAAAAATTTCTTTATTTCCCACAGGGCACTAAATATAGAGGGGACAAACAAGGACAGACAAAGGGTTTAAGTTGATTACATCGACCTCAGTGTGTAACTGGTACTTATTTGATTGACCCCCGAAAGGATGAAAGGCAAAGTCGACCTTAGTGGAATTTGAACTCAGAACGTAGCGGTGGGTGACATACTGCTAAGCATTTTGCCCAGTGTGCTAACAACTCTGCCAGCTCACTGCCCTGGCCTATTACAGCACTGTGTTCTTTCTTGAAGAATCCAAGTTCCGTATTGTACCTCGATTGTTGTGAGGTACTTAACTCTGTCTAAAAGCATGGAAACAAATCACTGCTGTAAACAGAAGCAATACTGTGACACTGTGGGAGCAGAAAATTCATCAATTTTACAAGTGTTTGACCAGTTACATTGCAGAGGGACGGTCCTTGCCAAGCTGATTAGTACCAGATAGTTTTCTGGATGACTCAGTTTTTTTACAGTACCACCTACAAAACAATGGTTTATTGAATATACCAAAACAACAAAACAATGGTTTATTGAATATACCAAGCTAAAATTTAAACTATGACGCAGTGATATTTTACTAAGTTGATATTGTACAAGAAGAAGAACTGAAGTAACATTGTTAAGCATTAGTAGTTGTGAAGAGTTGAAGTGGTCCTGGTGTGTATCAAATCAGATATTTAACTTTCAAAGGCTTGGTTCGTATCATTATGGTAGACACAACTGAGAAGGACAGTTGCACTGAACTGACTTATTTTCCACACAAAAGAATTATTGAGTAAGGTTCAGTTATCAAAAAGATTAGAGAAATGCTCAGGACCCTCTGCAATATAACTGGTCAAACACTTGTAAAATTGATGAATTTTCTGCTCCCACAGTGTTACAGTATTGCTTCTGTTTACTGTAGCGATTTGTTTCCATTCTTTTAGACGAGTAAACAGAGTTAAGTACCTCACAACAATCGAAGTACAATACTGAACTTGGATTCTTCAAGAAACAACACAGTGCTGTAATAGGCTTCAGATGATGTCTTGCAATAAGGAACCAATTTAACCCCCCCCCCCAAAAAAAAAACCGATGTTAGTGAGTCTTCTGCCAAGGAAGACTTTGCCTTTCATCCTTTTGGATTGATAAAATAAGTACCAGTTGAATACTGCGGTTGGTGGAATCAACTTACCCCTACCCCCATAATTGCTGGCCTTGTGCCAAAATTTGAAAGCAATATTAAGGGTGGTGGGCTGGTAGAAGTAGGAGACATGTAGTATTTAGTTACATATCATTACTTATTGAGTTCAAATCCTGCTGAGAGAGTTGTATCTTTTTTATCAATCCTGGGTTGATAAAATAAAGTTTCAGTCAAGTACGAGACTAACATAATTGTTTCTTCTACACCTATCTTAATCTTCACCTCCTCTCCATCAATCTGGTTGTTAAAATCATTACATACATATTTAATCAAATATACTTGAAACACGAGTGAGACAGTAGAGAACAATGGACACAAGTCTACCTACTTCTGTTATCTTTTGTCTTTTGTGTGCAGTTTTACATCTTATGAAGTTGAATGTTCAACTGACAGTTGTTTCCTAAACGAAGGCAGATATAAATGAAAAAACAATAAATAAGCATTTTAGTTTAAGCCTCGTCAAGGAGTGGTGACAGGCAAACCCTGTGCAATGATGAATACAATTTCTCTTTAGGTATTAGGTTACATCCCTTCACATTCCGACTTGGTGGCTCTTGAAATCAATCTTTACGCCCACCAGAGAGCAATACATGCTACATCAGGTACAGTTTAGTCAGGTATGGAAGAAAGATCTAGAATTGAAGGGCCTTAGAGTTAACCAAGCAAAAACCAAAATCTTAGTAAGCAGGAAGGCAGACAAATCAGAAATCCCTTCAGGTAGATTGCCCTGCTTAATCTGTAGGAAAGGTGGAGGTAGAAATTCCATAAGATGCACCTGGTGTAAGCTTTGGACACATAAAAGGTGCAGTAAATATCAGAGGAAGGTTAATAGGGAAAATCACTTTTGTGTGTGGAAGATGTACAAGTACAATAAACACCGAAAATGCACAGAAAATAGACTCCAGGGGGGTAAGATAGAGGTAGTAGATAGCTTCTGTTATCTAGGTGACCGAGTTAGTAGTGGAGGTGGATGCACCGAAAGTGTAGCCATGAGAATAAGATTAGGCTGGGCAAAGTTCAGAAAGCTCTTACTTCTGCTTGTAACAAAGGGCCTCTTTCCCAGAGTGAAAGGCAGATTGTATGATGCCTGTGTGCAAATAGCTATGCTACGTGGCAGTGAAACATGGGCTGTGACAGCCGAGGACATGCCTAGGCTTGAAAGAAATGAAGCCAGTATGCTTTGCTGGATGTGCAATGTCAGTGTGCATTTTCAACAGAGTGTAAGCATCTTGAAAGTAAAGTTAGGCATAAGAGGAATCAGATGTACTGTGTAAGAGAGAAGACTGTGCTGGTATGGTCATGTGATGCATATGGATGAGGACAGTTGTGTAAAGAAGTGTCAATCTCTAACTGTGGAGAGAACCTGTGGTAGAGGTAGACTCAGGAAGACATGAAATGAGGTAGTGAAGTATGATATTCGAACTTTAGGCCTCACAAAAGCAATGACTAGCGACTGAGACTTTTGAGATGTGCTTTGCTTGAGAGGACCCATCAAGTGAAGTTGTAGTTGTGGATGATGCTGATGTCACATTACTGGCACTCGTGCCGGTGGCATGTAAAAAGCACCTTTTGAGCATTAGGCCTCATGGAGGCAAAGTTGCTGAGCTCCTTTCAAGTGTTTAGGCTCAGAGGCAATAACCAAGACCTTTGGGATTATGTTATGTTTGAGAAGAAGACTCAAAAAGCCAAGCAAAAACGCAATTGTGGCAGATACCAGCGTCATGGAAATGACACTTGTGCTGGGTGTATGTAAAAGTACCCATTACACTCTCAGATTGGTTGGTGTTAGGAAGGGCATCCAGCCATAGAAACCATGTCAAATCAGACTGGAGTCTGGAGCAGCCTTCCAGCTTGTCAGCCCCATTCAAACCATCCAATCTATGCCAGCATGGACAATGGACATTTAATACTAATAATAATGACGTGAATTTTTTTGTCTCTCTATCTAGCGTTCAAAATAATAATCTTTCTATCGTCATGGCTCGACAGCCCTCACCGTTTGTTTTTACTGTCCTGTTCTCACTGTCCAGTTCTTTTTACACTTTTACCCTCCGCAAAAAATTCCAAATTTTATTTAATTTGCTTTGCGGGAAGGACTGTTCCAACGAAGTCGCATATTGTCCTTGCCTTCGAAATGCGGAGTAGATGGAACAGGGACAACTGAAGAAGGGAAATATTCTTTTTGTTGCATGTCTCGTTTCTCTGTTTGTTTTTTTTGTTGTTTGAAAAAAAGTTCGTTTTTTTGTCTTCGTCTTTATGTTTTCGTTTCTCATTGTGTTTAACGTTTTTTGTGATGTTCTGTACCCATATATGCATATATGTATACATATAGATGTAGGTATGTACTTGTATGTATGGATATATGCATATATTTATATATTATTTATGTTATTATATGATCGAATGCCATGCACTGTCTCCAAGTAAATTTTATATATATATATATATTCGAGCGAGGTCGTTGCCAGTGCCGCTGGACTGGCTCCTGTGCAGGTGGCACGTAAAAAACACCATTTTGATATATATATATATATATATATATATATATATATATATATATATAGAACAAACTTCTTTCAGTTTCCGTCTACCAAATCCACTCACAAGGCTTTGTTTGGCCTGAGGTTATAGCAGAAGACATTTGTCCAAGGTGCCACACATCTGAATCTGGAACCAAGTGGTTGGGAAGCAAGCTTCTTACCACACAGCCACAAAATTGTACAATGGTTTTGGTAGACAAAGAGAATTAAATGTTTTGAGAATTTGTGATGTGCTGTGAAGTGTATGCGTTACTGACGAAGTAAGATAGGCGATCAGACCTATATTGCCCACGATTGGAAGGTCATTCCATCATTGGGCTGCCCATTCATAGCTGAGTGGACTGAAGCCACAAGTGTCCTCACCTCCTTTGTCGGTACCACAATATTTCGGCTGATGTATTTTCCAGCCTTCATCAGGTGTTCTGATGGAATTTCAAACCCAACCCTTTATTTGATTAATGGGGTACTCTGTTCTCATTCCTAAGGTATTTTTTTTTTGCTGCTGCTGCTATTATTATTATTATTATTTATTCAAGTCACTGACTGGGATTGAACCTGGAATCTTGGGTTTAGTAGCCTGTGCTCTTAACCACTATACTATATGCCTTTGGGCAATTATAGAGTGAATTTTAGGGTTTATAAGTCAATTATTTTTGTATCCTTCCTTAATACCGTTTCTCATATGCTACTTATATCTGCATTAGGTCTGTTTAAGAGGTTATTGTGTCCTAGCGTGTGTGCTGCTTCTTTTAGTCTTCGTATTTTCACTCTATAATTGCCCACAGACATATAGCGTAGAGGTTAAGAGCACGGGCTACTAACCATGAGATTCTGGGTTCAATCCCAGTCAGTGACTTGAATAAATAATAATAATAATAACATCAGAAAAAAAAAATAACAAAACTTAGGAATGAGAACAGAGTGACTCACTAGTCAAATAAAAGGTTGGGTTCGAAATTCCACCAGAACACCTGATGAAGGTTGAAGATAACATCAGTTGAAACGTAATAACAACAAACAAGGTGAGAACACCTATCCGTCCACTGTAAATAATGTACATAATTCCTCATCTCAGAAATATAGAACAGTATGAAATTAAGTGATCTACTCAAGAACACAATGTGCTGCTTGGTCTGAGAATCGGCTCATGATCTAAACAGTGTGAGTATGTCACCCAAACCACTAGGCTACATGCCTTCACATTAAATATGTTAATTCTAAATCAACCGTTGCCTTCCACGTGGAGAGTATTTCCATGTTATTTAGTCTAATAGCCCAAAGTGTCATTGGCTTCCATTTTTGCCAATTTCCATTCTGTCACACCCACCAGACAGAAACTTTTGCCTTGTTGCCCTTTTCCTTGGTAGACATTTAAATATATATACATTTTTTCCTTTTCTTTATTTTTGTTTTATTTACAAGATTAAACAACAACTGTAAAAATACAAACAACATCTCAGGGGCTAAACTGGAACATTATAACATGACATTATTCAATAATTGCCATAATTAATCCAAAATTATATGATAATAGAAGACTGGCTAGTGGGCATAAGGTGAAGCTTATCTTTTAACCCACTATAGCTGTTATCATTCGTTTAACTGGTTTTCTAAGCCAAAACCAAAAAATAATGCTTTTAAATTGGGTGGCGTGATTAAATGTACAAACATTAAATGGAAAGGAGGAGACATGAAATGACAGTGCAGTAAATCCACTTAGGCTGGCATTATATTTTAAGCATCAATCTTATATGTACACACACACTCAAGCACATGCACACACTCATGCTCAAGCACACGCGCATGCACACACACGCACACATGCATACATACATATATATATCTGTGCATATATATATATTCATTTACCTGTTTTGATTTCCTCAGTCTGGGGATGGTTTACATCACCACTCCTGTATGTGCCATTGTTCCAGCTGTTGGCCCATTTGGTGTAGGGAGTTTGACTCTGCTGCCCTTGTCTCCCCCTCACGTCGGGCTGTTGGTTTATCTGGTATTGTGGATAGGAGGATGTCTAGTTCCTTTTTGAAGACATCTACTACTGCCTTATGCAGATTTCTTAAGTTTTGTGGCAGGGCATTGAAGATCTGTGTGCTTTTAAACCCTAGACTATTGCAGTACCTGGTCCTGAATTTAGATGGAATGGATGGTACCTTTGGTACAATACAATGGCGGCCAGTTCTGGCATTTGTATAACAATCAATGCCGAAATTAGGTACTAGCCCTTCTAAGATTTTCCATAGGTATATTATTGCATTGCAACAGACCTGTGTCCCATCCAGGTGGGGAACCTATATGCAAATGAAACCGGGAAACCAACCCTTATGAGCCAGGCATGGCTTGAGAAAGAACAAACTACAACAAATATTACTGTATATCTCTCGTGCCTTTGCTCCAGGGAGTAAAGTTGCAGTTTTCTCAGCCTATTCCTGTAGCTCATCCACTGCACTGTTTCAATCTTTTTAGTGTAGGGTGTTGGACTGCTTCAAGCTCTGCTGTTAGTTTAGCACTATATGGTGACCATAACTAAGAGCAGTAGTCCAGGGGGCCAAGAACAAAGGTTCTCCACAGGGTCAACATAATTTCTTAGTCTCTTGTCTTGAAGGACCTCAGTATCCATTCTGCCAGTTGTCTGCACTTTGCTGCCATCTTGCTTATGTGCATATAAAATTATGCGTCATTGCACATGCCGATCCCCAAGTCTTTCACTGCCTGTGACTCTGGGATTGTAGGGCCTTCGGGTCCTGTAAATGTACGTTGTACTGTATTTGTACTGATATTTGTATTGCAGGACTTGAAATTTTCCAGCATTAAACTGCATGTTGTTTATTTCGGCCCACTTGTACACTGAGTTTAAGTCCCGCTGTAAGCTTGCAATGTCATCTTGGTTTTTTACTGCCTGTGATAATTTTGTATCATTGGCATAGCTAGTGACAGTAGCTGTCCGAGTGACCACAGGCATATCAGCTAAATCGGAAACCTAATGTGGATCCATAGCTCCCATCTCAGCCATGATCTTGGAACTCTGATAATCGGTTTCAGCACTTACCCAGCATACCTATTTGTTTAGATTACCATCGAAGTAAACTCCCATATTCTGTGTGTATATATATATATATATATATCATCATCATCATCATCATCGTTTAACGTCCGCTTTCCATGCTAGCATGGGTTGGACGATTTGACTGAGGACTGGTGAAACCGGATGGCAACACCAGGCTCCAGTCTGATTTGGCAGAGTTTCTACAGCTGGATGCCCTTCCTAACGCCAACCACTCAGAGAGTGTAGTGGGTGCTTTTACGTGTCACCCGCACGAAAACGGCCACGCTCGAAATGGTGTCTTTTATGTGCCACCCGCACAAGCCAGTCCAGGGGCACTGGCAACGATCTCGCTCGAAAATCCTACAGGAGCCAGTCAGGCGGTACTGGCAACGGCCACGCTCAAAATGGTGCATCTCATGTGCCACCCGCACAAGAACCAGTCCAGGGGCACTGGCAACGATCTTACTTGGCTTGCCGGGTCTTCTCACGCACAGCCCATTTCCAAAGGTCTCGGTCCGTAGTCATCGCCTCGGTGAGGCCCAATGTACGAAGGTCTTGCCTCACCACCTCAGCCCAGGTCTTCCTGGGCCTACCTCTTCCACGGGTTCCCTCAACTGTTAGGGTGTGGCACTTTTTCACGCAGCTATCCTCCTCCATTCTCACCACATGTCCATACCAGCGCAATCGTCTCTCTTGCACGCCACAACTGATGCTTCTAATGTTCAGCTTTTCTCTCAAGATACTTACACTCTGACGGGTATTCACATTGACATTACACATCCAACGGAGCATACTGGCTTCATTCCTTGCGAGCTTACGTATGTCCTCAGCAGTTACAGCCCATGTTTCACTGCCATGTAGCATGGTTGTTCGTACGCATGCGTCATACAGTCTGCCTTTTACTCTGAGTGAGAGTCCCTTTGTCGCCAGCAGGGGTAAGAGCTCTCTAAACTTTGCCCAGGCTATTCTTATTCTAGCAGCTACACTTTCAGCGCACCCACCCCCACTACTAACTTGGTCGCCCAGATAGCGGAAGCTATCGACTACCTCTAGTTTTTCACCCTGGAATGAGATAGAAGTTGTTTCCTGTTTGTTTGCAGTCTTTATTGCACCTGAACATCTGCCACAAACAAAAACTAACTTGCTAGTTAACCTGATATATATATATATATATATATATATATATATATATATATATATATATACATACATATATACAATGGGCTTCTTTTGTGTGTGTGGGGGTGTTTATATATAAAGAAGCATTGGTTATAGAACAAACATTAAATTTGGATCAACGACTTTACATACTATACCGCCGCTCAAACATTTAATCATAAATATGAAAAACACCATGGTATACAAACACATAAAAATAAATAATACATAAAAATCACAGAATGTAAAAATGTATATATTCTAATAAAATACAAATAGAACATTTTAACAAAAGTTAAAAATAATGACTAAATATTCAAAACTATCAATGGACAAATATAAAATAAATGAAGATAAAAATAAAATAAAGTAAGTGTTCACTGACTAAAAAGATTTTATCAAACGATTAAAATATTTTAAAAAAATTATTAAAAAAAGTTTAAAAAAAACTTTTGAAAAAGTTTTACTTCCCTCACACAGGTACATCCAAAATTCATAAGCAGACTTCCACAGGTCAAATTCACGTACATCTTGAAAAAAGTCCCTTACTCCACTCACACAAGTACATTCAAAGTTCATAATAAACAAATATCACTGGTCAAATTCAACATTCACATATATCTATGGCCATTTTGGTAGGTCACCACCGCAGTTCATTTACACTAAAGTGCATCACGGCGATGACCCCCTCATCAGGATAAACATGAAACATGCACAGATCAAAACTTTTTTATGAAAAGCTTATATAATTCAAGAAGAACCCATCAGCGGACCAGTCCAAATTTTCTGTAGAAAAGAAAAAAAACTATTGCTAAACACTCAAGTGGCTGTAGTTAACAAACCTAATCTCACCGGTTTCAAATCCCTGTAACACTAAACAATTTTATTACATTTGTTTTTATTTCTATATACTTTCAAAAATGTGGACGAAAACCAATGGTTGCAAAAAGGGATCAGCTCAGTAAATCTATTCTAGGTTTTTGGCCCAAAAGACTTAAGGATTGGAAGGGATTCCTTTACACACAACTTACATTTATTTATATTTACTCCGAAGTAAGGGGCTCTTGAAATAACAGACCATTCCAGAAAATAATTCTTATTATTTTTCTCTAGATCATGTAAATAAGATGCGAGTGTGATAGAGTTACAGTATTTTTCATTTGAGAATGAGCTCATGTGGGCCCTATATCTAGCCTTAAAATTTACTGTACTCCCTATTTTAAACTTATTTCAATTATCCTCATCCTTAACAATGCATTTATATATTGCATTAGTAATTAGACAGAACCCGTTGAGGGGACATAATCTAGGGTTTCTACAATTACATGATTTCCCAGGGCCATGCCTAACCTTATTTCTACCACTAACAGTACTTATCAGGTTTCCCATATTCACTCCTTCACATCTCTCATTACTGGGGTTCGATACACCAGGTGAGGGCAAAATGTTGGCATCACTAACCTTAGGTGTATCATAACTTGCCTGCCCAGAACTGGGGTTTCCATCAGAAGAACATCTTGGTGTTGTATGTAAAGTCGTTGACCCGAATTTAATGTTTGTTCTATAACCAATGCGTCTTTATCTTCATCTCATTTATATTTGAGCACTTCTTTTGCAGTCCTAGAAACCCTTTTATTTCTATAATAAGAGACAAATATTATTTCTTGTTTTGTGTGTGTGT